>NC_014426.2:273526-316918 GCF_000214015.3 Ostreococcus tauri | reverse complement strand
GCGGGCGACGCGGTGCGCGCGCGGGGGGGGGCGACGGACGGGCGACGGTGGGCGTCGAGCGACGGCGCGCGGGGGGGGTATCGGTCGAGGGCGGTGCGAGAACCGTCGATGAGCGCGGATGAGAATTGTCGGGACGCGCGGGGCGCGGAGACGACGGGCGACGGATTTCCGAGCGGGGAGTTCGTGGAAGAGGAGGATGGAAACGCGTTCATGGGATCGGGAGAAACGTCGATGTTTCGAAACGAGGCGGAGCGGCGCGCGGCGTGGGCGCTGGGGTTGCTCACGGTTGCGTATTGTCACGCGAGCGCCACGGGGTTCCTGTTACCGAGTCTGCTCCCGGCGATGAGCGTGGAGCTCAAACTAGACGACGAGCAAGGAGCTTTGCTCACGACGCTATTCACGGTGATTTACTCCTTGTTGTTGCCATTCATAGGGGTGCTGGCAGATAAGGTGGATCGGAAAAATTTGCTCACCGCGGGGGCGGCTACGTGGACGCTCGCATCCTTCATGACGGCGCACTCACAGAACTTTGCGGCGTTAGTGGTGTCGAGGGGGTTGTTTGCGATCGGAAACGGGGCTCAGAATCCGGTGGCCTTTAGTATGATTCCAGAAATGTTCCCTAGGAACAAGGCGTTGGCGCTTAGCGCGTACAACTTGGCCATTCACGCCGGACGAGCAGTGAGTTTCGCGAGCGGGGCGTTCGTCGGACGCGCAATCGCGCCCCCGGGCTCGGAGCAGCATATATTGACGAACGAGCCCATCACGCTTCCGCTCACGTACCTCACCGAAATCGGTGCGTTGGGTGCGCACACGATCTTGTACACCACCGCCGATTCTGTTGTGTTGACTCCAAACGTTGGGACGGTGCTCGAGAACACCGTCGGTCCGGCGTTGATGAAGTCCGGCATGTCTTGGCACGAGATCTTCGATCTCGTCGCGTTCCCGGGGCTATTGATAGCTCCTCTCATCTTGTTCACGATTACAGATCCGGGACGCACGTCCACCGGATCGCGAGCGATGAAGCGTCGCCAGCGAGCGCTCGAGCGAGAGAAGAGCAGAGAGCGAGAGAAGATGTTTGAGAACTTACCAACTATCGATAATGGTGGTTTAGTCGCGCTCGTGGGCGCATCAGTCGACGACGAGTTTGATCTTGACTCCGAGTCGAGTAGACGAAACGTGGCGGTGACGGCGACGACGACACAGCTCGGCATGATGGGCAAGTATAAATCAGTTCCTATCAAGCCCAAGACAGACGACGGTTTGTTTGGGTCCATGGCGGCGTGCTTTGAGAGCAAGGCGTTCAGACGTGTGACCACTGCGTCGACGCTGGTCGACGTCGCCGGTTGGTCCATGATTGCTTTCCAAGCGGCGTTTTACGAGCGCGTATTCGACCTTACGCCGGCCGAGTACGATCCTCTCCTCGCGCTCATAATTCCTTTGGCAGGCGTCACCGGCGGCTTGGGAGGGGGATGGATTTGCGATAGGCTCCAGGCTCACGGTCCGAGAGGACAGCGTTGGTTCATCTCGTTGATGACGATAGCGGCCGGCCCGCTTCTCGCGGCTTCAATCCTCGCCGATGACTATAAGGTGTCCCTGGCATATTTGTTCCCGGGCATCTTAGCCGCGGAAGTATTCCGCGCTCCCACGGCGGTGATGACGCGGGAGGCTTTGCCAGACTCACCGTCCGTCGCCGCGGCCACGCACCTGGCTGTTAGAAACCTGATTGCCGGAATAGGACCACTTTTAGTGGCCTACCTCGCCCACAAGTACGACTTGCGGCACGCATTGTTACTCGCGCCTGTGTTTTACGTTCTGGCGGGCATCTCGTACTTCGACGCCATCGGAGTCTTAACCAAGGAAAAACAAGCGCGTGTCGAGGCGACGCGCAAGCAAGCAAGCAAGAAAAAAATGATGCAGAAAGCAGCGTAATATTGTCCGATTGTTACACAGTTGTAATTACTAGCAGCGATACAGCCAATGGCGAACACGAATCCTTTAGACAGCCTCAGCTTGCACGAGCCCGATGGGCGTAATAGCTTGCGTTGATTCACGATCGACATTCGGCATCGGCGTCGATAGTCCATCCGACGCCTCACAACGAGTGCCACGACTCGACATTTTTGTGGCGCGCGCGTCACAGACGACGCGGATATTTCCTGATTTGACAACGAGAGACACGCTGACTGAGTGCTCATTCGGATCTTCTTGCGCGCTCGCCGCCGGATCGTACTGTACGGTCGTGGGCGTTCTACACGCAGTCTTCGTGAGACTAAGCGGCGTTTCCAAAGACGGAAAGGCAAGCGCACCGTTTAATCGGCGCGATTGAAGCACAACTACGCTTATGTTGTCTCTACTTTGACGAACACGAGCGAGCGTTACGAGCGAGTTCGCCACCCTTCGCGTGCGAACCGGCGAAGGAGACGATGATGTCGCGCCAACCGGCGCCGCACGCATAGTTTCGCTCGCCATTTTACTATTCATCACGTCGGTGAGACCATCTGAGCACAGAATCATTGAATCCACCATGTCGAGCTCGATGACGGATACCTCTGGCTCGACCGAAAGAAACTTTTTGATACCGGCGTTGCCAAACGCACGCGACACCGCCAAGATACCTCCAGTTCGCCACGTCCCGTCTCGGCCACGTTTTACGAAGCCCCCTTCCTTTACTATTCGTTCCTTTTCCGCGTGTACATCCGGGCGTTGATCAGCGGATTCGAATGTCACTGATCCTCGATTATCGTACGTCGTTGCGCGAGAATCGCCGAGGTTCGCGACGTACATTTTCGGAGGTATGATCACCGCCATGATCGCCGTCGACCCCGCCCCCGGCGTCCCAAACATACCACGCATATTACCCGGGTTATCTAAGCACACTTGGTCGTCCACGCGCTTGAACACGCGCTTCAACGCTCCCTCCGTATCTGTCCGCAGCGTATCCTCTCCCAAAATCTCTCGCGCCAAATGTCTACTCAAATGTGAGCTCACCGCCGAACCACCGTGCCCATCGTACACCGCCAACACAAACGCCCCGACATCCTCATCCAACACCGCGCACCACCGATCCTCCATGTACGGCCGTTTGCCCTTGATCGCGCACGCGTCAAACGTGAACTCGTACCCGTTCAAAACCACCGGCTCGTTCGGTGCGCAGTTCGTCGCCACGCCGAACTCCATGCTCGAGCTCTTACGCCGGCTCGTTCCGGACACTCCCGTCGCATCCGCGCGCGCCGGCATCGCGTTCAAACCCCTCGATCGTCTCGTAGCCAGCACACAAGCTGTACAAGATGCGAATCACTTTCGCTTTGAAGTCTCCAACCGCTCCAAGTATTTTTCGTACGCCGCGAGTTGCTTATCCCTGTGCGCGCGCTCGAGATAGTGTTGAATCTCGAACCCGATCGCGGCGCCGATGAGGGTAAACAGAGCGACGCGCGCGACGGAGACTTGCGCCGGAGCGGTGGGCATGCGCGTAATGACGATTTGACTCGCGAGTCGTTCGTTTAAAAGTCTTGCATTTGAGCGCGACGGGCGGGACGCGGAGCGATCGATCGGACGTCGGGGCGCGCGCGATGATTGGGAATCTGGGACGTGTGAGTGGTACAAAAGAATTAACCTACGCTTTCGCGGCGTCGCGAGCGGCGACCAAGGCTCGGACTTCGTCGACGAGACGCGCGTGCTCGACGCACGGAACGCCTTGGGCCTCGGCGAGCTGCACGACGTAGCCGTTGAGGCTGTCGATCTCGAGCTTGGCGCCGGCGTCGAAATCGAGCTTGGTCGAAGGGAAATGGTCTCGATAAGACGCCAGACCCTCGAAGACTACGTCTCGAAAGTTTTCAGGGGCGAGAGCGAAGCCGGCGGCGTGCGGCTGACGCAAAATCTCAAACATTTCGTCGTACAGTTTATCCATGCGCTCGCGATGGTTTTGAAGTAAACCGTCGCAGTTGCAGTCGCCGACGATGGCAAGCAAGTTTGCGACGCCATTGATGAAATATTTACGCAGGAGTAAGTACTCAAACTCGTCCGTGGCGACGCTCAGGACGCCGCGCTCGGCTAACAAATCGTGCGCCGCGCGTCCGCTCGCCGTGTTCGGCATCACCCACGGTTTGTCCTCGTTCTTGACGTGTATTTCGTACCCGCATCCTACCCCAGGGGTTTCCACGATGTCCCACGACTGCGGCATCACCGCTCGCGTGGACTTGTTCACGTCGAACATCGGCGGCACGATGCCGTTGTGCGCCAACACGACGACATCCGCGGAGATCCCAGCCTCGTCCATCTCGCGCTTCACCGCCTTCAGCGCGTACGTCTTCACCGCGATGAATGCAAAATCAAAGTTTTTTTCCCTCACCTCGCGCGCGTCCTCGTACGTTTGCACGACCGTGGCACCGGCCGCTGCCGCTATCGCGCGCGCAGCCGCTCGCGTGTTGTCCTCGCCAGCGATCACGCCTCTGTTGGACATCTTCAACACGACTTCATCCGTCTCACCGCGACGAAACGCTCGAGCGAGGTAAGCGCCGACGCGTCCGCCGCCGACGACGAGGATGCGACGCGGATCGGTAGCCGCGGAGGCGTCCGCGTCGGAGCTCGGTCCCGGAGCGTCCGCGCGCGTCATCGCGACGCGAGAACGGATGCGCGAGGACGGTTTGGGTGCGCGAGCGGGCGCGGCGACGACGCTCGGTACGCGCGCGGCTGGCGCGTGGGGATAAATTTTTCGAGCGCCGCGATGTGATGGTGCGCCTTTTGGCGGCGACGGTTGTGGAGAGACCACCGTGCGTTTCATTCGCCAGAGCCTGGCCATTCAACTTGCGCGCGTTCTAATGATGCGTGCAGTTCGATCGCTCCCGCGAGAGCGCTCCAAAACCTTTTCACGTTCATCTTCCTAGCTAATCGTACATTGTTGGGCCGTCCACTGGTGCGCCAGCGATCGACGACCGTTTGACCATATGTCAACGGCGAAGCGCACTCCACATCTACGCGCTCGAGCGTGTACTCAAAAGACGACGGCAAGCCGTTGTGTTCGGCGTGCGCGAATTCTATCGCCGCCCACACCGCGCATGGGTCGTGGAGCGGTGGGTGATCGAATTCGAAGACATCCTTGTACGTCTTGGCGAAAAATGTCAGCAACGCTTCGATTCTGTTCGCGTGGTCTTCGCCTGACGAATGTAGCAATGCCTTCGCTCGCAACATCGCAAGGACCTCTGGAGTGACTAGTGCAGTGTGTGTGACCTCGAGTGGGATCATGTATAAGGGAAGTCCGCTTTCTAGGACTATCTTTGCCGCCTCAGGATCGCATTGTATGTTAAACTCCGCTCGCGCGCCCGTGTTTCCTTCGCCCACGGCGCCCCCCATGAAAAATATCGTCGGAGGCTTCGGGAGCGCATTCAGCTCTTTTCTAAACACTGAAATCATCAACGCCACGTTCGTCAACGGTCCCGTCGCGACGATGATGAGGTCTCCTTCCGCGTCTTTGATAGCCTTGAACATGGCCACGGCGGCCGGCTCGTCGCTCACTGTCACGTAACGCTTTTCCTCAGCCGTAAGCTCTGGCAACGCACAAGTCCCGTCCACCGCATCCAGACCACTCTGCCCATGAATCTCCTCACAAATCTTCGCCTCTCGCAGCAAAGGTCGCCCGGCCCCTTCGTACACGCGGCAGTTCGCCGTCGCGAAGTCCCGACACCCGCGCCCGCGCCGTCGCGCGCCGCCCCAATCGATCCAACGCAACACCCGTCTCGCGTTCGCCGTCGTCTTCTCGATGCTCTGATTCCCCGCCACCGTGGACACGCCCGCGAGAACGAGCGACGCCGCGCCGTCGTCACCGTCCACCATCGTCGCGTTCGACGCCTCACCGTCACCCCGTCCCCACGCCGCGAGGTACAACGCGAACGCGTCGTCGTGCCCTGGGTCGCAGTCCACCCAGAGCGCTTTCCCACCGCGCGCGCGCATGGCCGTCGGCCGTCGGCCGTCGTCGCGCGCGGGGCGATCGCGCGGGCGTCGCGGTGACGGTTCGTGCGGTCGCACACACCCGGGTGGCGCTGACGCGGACCCTAAAAACACACACCCGCGCGGCGCCGATTTCGCACCCCGAAGGGTCGAGCGCGCCCGCGACGGTCCCGCACACGCGCGCGTCGCTCGAGGTCGTCGCGCGCGCCGAGGATGTCGCGCACGTCCGCGCGCGCGCCCGCGGTGCCCCTCGCGCGGTTCACCGCGAGACACGCCGTGGTGGGCACGAAGATGCCGACGACGACGCGGGGGATGTCCTCGGCGCGAGCGATCGATCGTCGGGGCGTCCGAGCGTCGATTCGCGCGACGGAGAAGCCGAACGGGAAGGGTGCGTGGACGTCGATGGATGTGGTCGACCGCGCGCGCGGTGTGATGAGGGAACGAGGACGCGTGACGCGCGGGAGGGGTGTCGGAAGATCGACGGGGACGGGGCGGATAGGGAGATCCCGTCGGGAGGTCGCGACGGGACGGCGCGTCGATCGTGTGAGCGCGTGCGGGGTGGTTGAGGGGGTGGAGTGGAGATGAATGATGCGCGACGTGTGTGGGCGAAGACGTGGAGGGATGAGACTGACCGAAACGCGCGCTTCGTTACCCGGCGCAGTGTTCCGTAAGCCCGTGGAGTCTCGCAGCGCTATCCGCATGGGGATCCCCTCAAAGGGTCGCATGGCGGAGGATACGATGGCGCTCTTGGCCACGTGCCAGCTTCCGGTAAAGAAGTTGAATCCGCGACAGTACGCTGCGGAGATTCCGAGCGTGCCGGGCATGGAAGTGTGGTTTCAGCGGGCGACAGACGTGGTGCGTAAGATTGTCTCGGGCGACATTGACATTGGCATCGTCGGGTATGACATGTTAGCTGAGATTGCGTACGGGAACGACGACATCGTCATCGTGCACGATGCTCTCGGATTTGGTGGATGCCACCTCGCCGTGGGCATTCCGCAGGCTTGGGATGAGATCAACAGCATGCGAGAGCTGATTGCGCTCCCTAAGTGGGGGCCGCAGCGCCCGCTGCGCGTGGTCACCGCGTACCCGAACGTCGCGGAACAATTTTTCAAGGACATTGGATTCGAATTCGTGGAAATTCTCACCGCGGATGGGGCATTGGAAGCGGCGCCGGCCATGGGTGCCGCCGACTGCATTCTCGATTTGGTGAGCAGCGGGACAACGCTCAGAGAGAACAACTTGAAGGAGATCGAGGGCGGGCGCGTGCTCGAAAGCCAAGGGGTGTTGGTCGCCTCTAGAGAGGCGATGTTAAAGCGCGAAGGCTTGTTAGAGATTGTTCACGAACTTCTCGAGCGCGTTGAGGCTCACCTTCGCGCTCAGAGTTTGTACATGGTGACGGCGAACGTCCGAGGCGACTCAGCCGAAGCTGTGGCCGAAAAGCTCAACAGCGCGGCCACGCTGCGCGGCTTGCAGGGTCCGACCATCGCGCCCGTGTACACGCCGCAACCGGACGGGTCAGGCAAGGCTGGCGAGTACTACGCTGTTTCCGTCGCCGTGCCGAAGGGTCGCATTTACGAGACCGTCAAGAAGCTTCGAGGTTTGGGTGGCAGCGGGGTGCTTACGTTCCCGCTCACGTACGTTTTTGATGAAGAGCCGCCGCGTTGGAACGCGCTCATGACCGAGCTCAACCTCGACGCCAGTAAGTACAACCACTTGAAAGTGATGTGAGCGAGTGAAGTGGCTAATTGTCGCGGTTCGTAGTGATCCATCTTGCAATAATCAATCTTAGGACCTGGGAAAAAGCTTCGTAGATGCGCATCGTCACGCGCGTCTCGCTCGATATAACGATGTCAGTTTCCACCTGACGTGAGTAGTGGCATTTAAAACATTTATACTTCTACGTATGAATCCTCGTGAGTAGCTAGATACCCACAGGTACACATTCGACGACTGAGCATTGACAACAACGGAGCACGGCTCCCTGAGCGCGCGCCATTCTACTCCAAACTTCAGATTTTTCACCCCTCGCCCTCTCGAACACGAGAGCGCGACCTCAATCAACCAGAGCTCGACTCACCGACGCCTCTGTACCCACCCTTAGACGGCGATACCGCTTATCGCTTCTTCGTAGGGGTGCGAGTCGATCGTCGCGGGCTCGCGAGTCCCTTGGAGGAGGACTTCTTCGCCGGCGCCTTCTTCGGCTTGGAGGAGGTCTTCTTGGCCGGCGCGGCCTTGGCCGGGGCGGCCTTAGCCGGCGCAGCCTTGTTGGAGCTGGACGTTTTCTTGGCCGGCGCAGCCTTCTTCGCTCTCGGCGCCGGGGCGGCTTCGAGCGCCTTGGTCGTCGGCTTTCGGTCGCGCTTCGGTCGCTCGCTGCTCGCCGCGCTCTTGCTCGAGAACAACGACGCGACAATCAGCAACACTTGCACGACAATACCGAGCGCGAGCACACCAACGGTAACACCTGCGATGAGCGCGAGCGGGGAATCCATCTTCGTGAGCGCCTTCTTGGCGGCAGCCTTGGCGGCGAACTTCGCGGCTTTCATGCGTTCAAACTGCGCGCGCGCGTTCAGAGAGTTTCGCGCCGTCAGTATCGCATCCCGCGTCGTTCACGCCTCGCACGACCACGCGCGCGCGCTTTCACCCCCCCCTCGTCCGTCGTCCGCGTCCACGCCGCACCGATCGACGCGAGACGTCCCAAAACCACCGAACGGGGCGCAACGAGCCGTTGGCCGTTTCAAAACGCCCCGTCGCCCTCGATCGCGCCCACCACCAAGCCCGTCCCTCCCACGCCGTCGCGCGCGGTCCCGAAACGACCACCGCATCGTGCCCATCCAACCCCACGCGATGCGCCCGCGCGCGTGGTCCCCGACGCGACGCCCGACGCCATCGCGCGCGCGCGCATTCGCATCGGAATTAAAAAAAATCAAAAAATACACATCGATCCGTCGTCGCCGTCGCGCGCGCGCGTCGACCGCGCCGTCGCGTCGTCCACCGTCGCGCGATGTTCGACGCCGTCGCGCGCGCGCGTCGCGTTCGACGCACCGTGCGCGAGAGGGCGTCGCGTCGAGTGAGGTCTCAGACCGTGGCGGGGGAAAAGGTGCGAGAAATCACATCGCGCCGTCGAGGGCTTTGTTCCCCTCTGCGCGCGGCGGACGAAGGACGGCGCGTCGATCGACAGCGTCGATCGATGCGTTGATGTGCGGGAGTACGCGGGTACGTCGTGTTATTATATCGGGCGATCACGCCGCGGGGGGGGGTGAGGATAAGTCGATCAAGGGCGACCGCGGGGGGTCGCGCGCGGGGCGCGGTGTGACCGCGCGCCCGAGCGCGGCGGCGTTGAGCTCCGAGTTCAACCACTCGATCACTTGTTGGTTACTCTGGAGTAACGCGTGGGACTCGGCGAGTTTAGTGTTCAGCTCGGCTTTTTCGTCCGTCAGGGCGCGGATGCGGTCCTCGAGCTCGCGAGTCTCGAGCGAGTGCTCGGCGCGCTCGCCCGCGGCGGATTCCACGCTCGTGAGGCGTTCCTCGAGGAGCGCCTCTTGGCGCTTGATCACCGCGGCCTGGATCTTCGCCTTACTCTTCGCCGCGCGCGTCTCGCTCTGAAGCGTCTCGATTATTTCGTTTCCTTTCGTGATCTCCGCCGCGCTCGCTGCAAGGCGCTCCTCCGCCTTGCCGAGCGACTGTCGCGCTTGCTCCCACGAGCTCGCGAGCGCCACCTTGTGCTCCTCGCTCGCGTCGAGTCTAGATTTGAAGAGCTGAATCACCTCCTCCTTGTCCTCGAGTTGCTTCTCGAGCCATTCAACACGCAAAGCGCGAGAGCTGTGCGCCTTATCGCGCTCGTGCACCTCGGCGTCGAGCGCGGCGTTCTCCTCGCGAACGCGCTGGAGCTCGCGCTTTGTGATGGACAACTCGCCCTCGAGCAACCCGAGCTTGGTTCCGAGCTCGCTCACCTTGTTCTGCGCCGCGAACTTTTCGCGCTCAATCTCACCCTTTTCTGCGTTCGTGTCGTCGATGCGCTTGCGAAGCTCTCGCTTATCGGTCTCGTAACGCTCCCTCGCGCGCTCGAGTTCGTCTAAAATTTCTCGCTTACCAGTCGCAGAGGCCTCGGCGTACTTCATCTGCGACTCGATTGACTTCGCGCGTGCGACTTCCAGGGCGTCTTGAGACTCGCGGTAGAGTGTCTCGAAGCGTTTGAGCTCACGCTCGCGCTCGCGCGCGTCCAACAGGAGACCCGCCAATATGCGTTTCGCCGCTCGATCCGACGCCGGTTTGAATTTCAACGCCACGTGCGTAAACTGATTAAACTCATTCGTCTCCACGATGGACAGCGTGCTCGAAGCCGCGGAATCATTCGTTTTCGGTACGTCCAACACCGCGTAGACGTTCTTCGCGCCACTGCCTCGATCGCACGCCTTGATCAACCGCACCAAGGCTCGCGGGAATTCGTCAAAGTTTACCACCAAACGCTGCTCGGCGCGAAGCTTTCCGTAATCCTCCTCTCGCACCTCCATCGCGTGATAAAAGAACGGATCATCGTCGCACGACACGTGTACACGCACCATTCGTCCGGTATTGCCTCGTCGCCCATCTCCGCTCGCATCACCGTCGATGGAGTCCCCGCGCGCGTCTCCGGTCATGACGCGCACCCGCGCGCGCGCGCGTCGCTCCCCCGTCTCCTCCTCCTTCGTCCGCACGCTGATCACGCACGTCCCATCGTGCACGAGCGTCGCTCGACGAACACTTTGCGTCGCCCACGACGCGCCGTCACCGTCCACGACGTGCGCGGCGCCGACGTCCCGCGCCGATGCATCCTCGTCGACCGTTCGAAATGCATCATCATTCGAATCATTCACATCGTCCCGCGTCCCTCCGTCGTTCGCGCCCGAGCGCTCGCCCGAGCGCGAGGGCCCGGGCGTGCGCCGCGGCGACGCGTCGTCGCTCGGACGCGCGCGCGTCTCGGGCGAGCGCGCGGTGGAGATGAGCGTGAGCATGAGTGCGGTCGCGTGTCATCGGGACCACGCGTGAGAATCCGTCGCGTCCCTCCATGGGCGCCGCGGAGACGTACGCGGGGAAGCGCCCGCCGCCGCCGCCGCCGCGTCGAGCGGAGAAGCGCGCGCGCGAGGACGACGGCGACGGTGCCGCGTTTGAACTCCCGGTGGAGGATGGGGTGGATTTTTCAATGAAGATGTGGACGCGAGAGGGCGAGCGCGCGTCGAAATCGCGCCCGGCGCGCACGCAGTACGATCCGGAGACGGGGCCGAGGATTCGACATCGATCGGACGACGCGAAGGGAGACTTTAACGTGTGGTGGGGGAAGCACGCGACGGCGAGCGGGTCGACGGCGCGGGATTTTAACTCGGCGGTGAAGGCGACGACGCGGTGCGCACCGATCTTAGACGCGGGCGTGACGAAGGGAGATGGGAATGGAACGAGCTCGGTGTGCGTGCACTTCGCTCGAGGGTGTTGCACCGTGGGGGCGGCGTGCGAGTACTTGCATAGGTTGCCGACGGCGTTCGACGACGCGACTAATCACATGATGTACGATATATTCGGGCGGCCGAAGCATCACACTGAGCGAGACGATAACGGTGGCACGGGATCATACATGCGAATCGGTCGCACGCTGTACATGTTCTTCGGTGGCGCCGTGGATCCAAAGTGGGGGGCGAGGAAGGTGTACGAAGAAGTCGCGAACCAGTTCGGCGAGTTCGGTCCCATCGAGGACGTAACCGTGAAGTTTGAGCGGCGGTTCGCGTTCGTTCGATATAAGTTTCGCGCATCTGCCGAATTCGCCAAGGAAGCGATGGCGGGGCAGACGTTGTGGACGGACGACTCCGCGGAGCCGCTCAACGTACGCTGGGCGAATGACGACCCGAATCCCATCGCCATCGTTCGCGTCGCGAACGAGCAGGAGGAAAAGGTTCGGGATATGTTCCTGCGGAGCGAAAAGGCGCAAGAATTACTTCGCAGGGAGCGAATGAAGATGAAGGGCGAGCTTGCGTTCGAGGATGGATCGGAGGGGAAGGATGGAAAGTCGGCGCTCGACGAGGCGCCGGTGTCGTTTGATCCCGCCGATTACGACGAAGCCGAGGACGATAGTAAGGAGTAGCGAGCACTTGTAGAGCTATAGATGCATGATTCTCATCGATGCGCGCTAGATGTATCTGGAACTAGGGTCTGCGCAATAAAATTAGCTAGGTGCATCGTCTAAGATTTATCACTCGAGCGCGCGAATGTACGCTTCGATAATTTCTGTTTGTCCGCGTCTCAGTGTCGTCGCGGCTCGAAACCACTCTGCGTCGCCGTCGGCGACGTCGGCGTCTTCAAAAGTGTCCTTCTCCGATCTCCAGGCGTCCAACGCAGCCTTTCGCCCACCGAATACCTTCTCACTCTCGTCTACCGAGGCGTCGAACGCCTCGTTGCTAGGATGCACGCCTCGAAATCCACCAGGCAACACTCTCGCGTCGTTTGAGTAGAGCTCGCGAGACGCGAATCCGTACATTCGCAGCGCCCTATCGTTGCAAAGTGACTTGCCGTAACTTATCGTCAACTTCTCACCCGGGGCCACGTCTCTTGTGGACGCACAGAATACGTCGTTCGTCGTCTCGTCTCTTCTCACCACGCAGTTCGGTGTTGTCGAGTGATCGAGCAAGTCGCATCCAGGCACGAGCGCGTACGGTACGATTTCACTCTTCATCGCGTGCGAGGAGACCGCACCGATCGCCCACGACACGTCCTTCACCATCAACCCCGTCGACGAGGCGAGTGCGCGCACGAAATCGCCACGTTTTCTCAACCTCGCGGCGGTTACCGTTCCGTCCAACGCCGTGAGGTGCCTCTCGGTCAGGCACGCGTCGACGAAATCGAATGTCTCAGGAAGCGTCCGCGCGTACGCCGACGAATCATCCGGGGCGTTCTTCCGTTCGTTGAGCAAGGACATCGCCAACGCGACCGTCTCGCGAACCGTGCGCTCGCCGAACGTCGCCAAGAACGCGCGCGGTCCATTCGATTCAGCGAACGCGGCGCTTCGCGTCGCCCAAGATCCAAACGGCGCCATCACGACCGTCTCACCGCGAGAGATACCATCCGTAGATTCCAGCGTCACCCCATTCGCCGTCTCGACGACGCCAACCCCTCGTCGTACCTCGAACGTCCGACTCGCCCGCGCGAGCGCCGCGCGGCGACGCATCTCGACGTCGCCCTCAGAGAACCATCCCGAGCATCTCTCGAAGCTCCTTCAATCGTCGACGTCCTTCGCTCAGGGCGAAAGCGCCGTCCGCCTTACCCATCGACGCCACCGGTTCGGCGCGTCGAGCGTGCGCGACGATCTCTCGTCGCAGCTCGCGTCGCGCCGCGACGTCGGCTAAATCTCTCGTCGCTCGCAGCGCCTCGCGCACGAGCGCGCGCGCGGCCGCGGCGCGGACGAAGCTCGAGAGATCGCCCGTGGTGCGAGACGCGCGCTCGGCGGCGCGCGGTCGTCGTCGGCGCGCGGTCGCGTCTCTCGCCGCCCCACGGGCGCGACGAAAGAGGTGAAACAGCACTGGGTACCCAACCATACCGTTTGCTCATACGAGAAAATATGTTACAAAACAATATGTTCTCGGACAATTGGCCAATATTTAAGATGATGAACGAGCATAAAAAACATGTGACTTTTCACGATTTGTTGAGTGTCATCCTTGCGCAGGGGCCATGCTAATCTTCTCTGTATTTTTATCCAGTTTTGCAAATGTAAATCCCGAAGGAAATACGAACGTTAAAACGCATCGATATCATCCATCCCCCGCCCCGTCGTGGACGCGCGAGCGTTACGGTTCGATGTGCCCACGACGACGGGCTCGTTTCCAGAGTCGTGACCCACGCACGCATGTGTACGACTGTACACGCGACGCCACTATAAAACGCCCACGGCCGCCCCGCGCGCCCGCCCTCGACACGATGGCGCGCGCGCGCGAGGACGTCGACCTCGCGTGCGTCGTCCTCGACGCCGACGACGACGTGTACTATCGCTCGCGACGCGCCCCGTGGGCGTTACGACGCGTGCGCGATGGCGCGACGGTGTGCGAGCGACGCGCGGCGATCACGTGCGCGCGCGCGACGGCGCCCGGACGCATCGCCGTGGGTGACGCGGATGGATACCTCGCGGTCGTCGTCGTCGGCGACGACGGCGCGACGTCGACGACGGTGGAGACGCGGATAGATGTCCAGGCGGTGACATCGATCGGGGCTGGGATGGGGTACGCGTCGACGAAGGAACGGGTGGTGGAGATGTGGACGTCGAATGCGGCGGTCGCGCCGCGGCGGCGGTGGACGCTCCCGCGACTCGCGCCGTTAGTCGCGGCGGAGGGACGGGAACGGGATTCGGATGGGTCGGTGACCATCATCGCCGTCGGTGGTGCCGCGGTAGCGCTGACGATGGCGGAGCCGATGGTGAGGGAATCGGCGAGGTTGGCGTCGACGACGTCTTCCTTCTTCAGGCGCGCGGCGTCCACGGCGCTGAGCGTGGTGAAATCGGTGGTCGAACCGAACGCCGAGCTCGGTGAGAACGCGGTGGCGTACGAGGGTGAGGATATGGAAGCGGTGTCGTCGCTTCCGCGCGAGCGCACGACGTGGATACACGCGTTCGTGGATGCGCCGAGACGGTACGGCGCGTTTGAGTTCGCCCGAGCGCTGGACGTCTTCGCCGTCGCCGACGTCGCGAGACATCGCGTGCTCGTCTTCCGTCTCATCGGCGCTCGATCGATTCGATTGATTTCCACCATAAAAGGATGCCGTGGCGCCACGTTCGCGTTCGACGTCGAGCGAAGAGCGCTCGTGATTCACCGGCCGAGCGTTCGCGTCGTGGAGGCGAGGCGGCTCCGAGACCCGCTCGAGGACGTCGTGGAGGTCATACGAGACGCCGCCGACGTCCTCCGAGTCATCCCCGCGGACGTCGGGCCCGACCGCGTGCCTCGTGTTTTGATTTGCGATGAGAGCGGCGCCGTTCGAGCGCGTCGCGTAGATTTCTAGCTCGTAGTAGAACGTTAGTCCAACGACGACGGCCCGCGCGCCGAGAGTCCAGAGAGCCCAACACCATCTGGATGGGATCGACCACGTCGTCATTCCGCGTCGTCGCACCCTCCCATCACCCCCGGACGCGCGGTAATCCACCATGTCCTACGTCTTGGACATCCGCGAGCTCGTGCACAAGCTCCCGTTCCATCACTTCAGCTCGCACGAGCTGAAATCGTCCGCAGTTTTCATCGGTCTCACGTACGCCACGCCCTGTCTGGCTCTCATCGCGGTGTGCGCCGTGTACTTCAAGTTGTACACGTTACGGAACAACAGGGTGTTTGAGAATGTCAACGTAAAGGAACACAAAACACGAGCGATCGTCACCGCGTGCATTGTCTTGGCGTTCGGCCCGGCGTCGAGCGTGAGCTTTACGTTTGGGTTCAGAGGCGGACTGAACACTCTCAAGATAATTCAGGCGTGGGCCGAGGAGGCGCAGAGAGGGGCGAGGAAGATCGGATTGACGATGATGGGGATGGACGATGCGTTGACGAAATTAAAGGCGGAGGCGACGGCGGCGACGGACGTGGTCGCGACGGCGACCGTTAACACGGCGCTCTCGGCTGTGGCGACGGCGCTGGTGAACGATGGAGGCGCGGCGGAATTCGTGGACGATTTGAACTACTTCAGGTGGGTCAAGGAGTTTAGAATATTTACCATAATGTCCATGGTATCTTTCTTGGTCGCCATCGTGCTCTTGATCACCAGCGCCGTGCTTCCAATCATGGCGTTGTCGGAGAAGAGACCGGCGCACACGTGGTGGAAGACAAAACGGGGGAGTAAGAGCCTTACGCCCGATTTGTTCGTTCGTGGGTTCCCGTTGGTGTCGCTCATGTATCTTTTCACCGTGTGTGCGATCTATTGGCCCATCGCCGTGCTCGGCGCCGAGGTTTGCTTCGCGTACGAGGGCATGGTGGAGTTCCAAGTGCCGGAAAATTTGCAGCTCTACATGGTGTGCCCGCGCTTTGGGTACGAACTCGGCGAGTACTTGCAAAACATGCACGCCGATCAAACTAAGTTGAACTCAGCGGTGGCGAACGTGGAGGCGTTAACGGGAACGTACGCGTCATCGGCGAATATGGCGGCGCTTAAATTAGCGAAGAAGACGTACGAGGCTGATGTCGCACAAATCTTTGAAGGTTTGGGCGACTGCCAACCCATGAGCGACACCATCGAGCTCGCCACCGCGCAAGTGTGCAACGAAGTCGTCCTCAGTCTGCAGATGGTCGTCGCAATCACGTTTGGCTTGTCGCTGTTCCTCATGTACAGCACCATGCACCAATGGTTCGGCTCTGACGTCGCCAAGGAGTTGGCGGGAGACGAGGAAGAGAGCTTGTTCTCCAAGCTCACGTCAGGGGACAAACTTTCGGCGAAATCCAAGTTTGGTCAAAAGAAGAAGACCGACGGTCACGAGAAGGACAAGAAGGACAAGAAGGACAAGAAGGATAAGAAAAAGAAGAGACGAACCAGCGGAGGGAGCTCGATGGAGGGCTTACCTGGAGGAGCGTCGGCGAGCGCTTCAGTAGCGGCGACGCCGCAGGCACAGTCCACAGAAGCGATGCCCTCGAGATCTGCAGAAAAGATAGGAACGACCGAGTCAGACGACAGGGTGGAGGAGTATGACGTTCGCGCGCCCTTACTCGCCGAATCTGACGAACGCGCCGACGACAAGGAATTCGCTAATGAAGAGGCCACGACGAGCACCTCCGAATCCGAAAGCTCCGTCTCAGAGGAAGATGAAGAAGAGGGCGTTGAGCCGTCGGCGCAACCGGCGGAGATCGAACTCAAGGACGTGATGAACGACGACGCCGAGGATGCGAACACGCCGGTGACGCTTCCGAGTGAGCGCAACGCCCATTCGAGCCCGCCGCTAACGGAGCCGGAACCAGAGCGTCCATCGTCGCCCAAAATGATGGATAAAGAGTTCGCCGACGAATAGATTAGCGTCATCCCGTGTAGACTACCTATAGCTCTCACCAAGCCGCTCGCCTCAAAGGACGCAACGTGCCCAACCGCATTCGGTGGCTCGCAATGCCGCCACCGCGCACGCTCGCCGAGGTAAAAAGCGAGGCGTCGAGACTTCTGAGTAGAGGTCATCGACTGGCGTCGCGAAGACGCGAATTCGTCGACGCTGTCGAGCGAGCCGAGCGAAGAGGTGCTTCGAAAGAGGACCTCACTCGAGCTCGTGCGGACGTCGTGCGGCTCGAGCGAAGCGTCGAGCGCGTCATCGCTCGCGTGGAGGGATTGCGGGACTTGGCGCGCGCTTTGGAGAGCGAGTGAGCGTTGGAGGCGCTCGAGACGCGAGCGCTCGGTGAGCGCTCGGAGGAAAGTAGACGGTTGGCTTGGCGAGCGGACGAATAGAAGTAGATAAGTAGATATATGTACACAGCGTCGACGACGCCGGATGTAGGTGGTAGCGGTAGCTAGTGGTTCAGGGTTTGTGTCATCTTCGTCTTCGTATCGACGTCGCTCGATGTGTCCGCGTCTGCGTGGGTTTTCTTACGGAGGATGGTGCCGAGCGAGCGACGATTGGGCTTCCCGGAGGCGCTCGACTCGACACGCGAGGCGATCTCGACCGCGATGAGAGTGACGACGCCAAAGCCAACGGCGAAGCCGAAGATGGACTTGCCGATTGCCCACACCGCTTTCTTTCCTCGCGCACTCGTGCTCGAGATTTCGTCGTCGTAAAAAGCGTCAAGCGAACGCGAGCGCGCGCTGACGCTGTGGAACGTCTCGTTCTCCGTATCCATCGTCATGTTCACCGCCATGGAGAAATTCGCGCTATCGAAGCTCATCGTATCCTCACCGTCCGTGTCGAACCCCTCGCCGACCTCGTCGAAATGAAACGAGGCGTCCGGCTCGTCCACGCCCGGTCTCGGCTCGGGCGTCCCTAGCGTCGTCCAGCTCGCCGACTGCCTCGCCGACTTTATCGGACTCACCGCCCGTCCCTCCGCGTCCGAAATCGATCCACACTCCATGACCTCACCCGTACCCTCGCGCACCGTCGTCGTCGCCCTCGAGACGCTCGCATTCGACGACGTCACCGACTTCGTTGAGTTTGATTTTTTCAAACCGTTTCCAACCGTCGCGTCCACGCCGCTGTTCTCGCTCGTCATCGGCGCGGCGCTCGAGGGCGCATCCTCGGGCGACGCGCGAACGCGAACGTCCGCGAACGATAATCGCCTCGCGATCGGGTCCTCGCGCATCGGCGCGAACGCGAACGCGAATGTCATTTCGGAATCATATCATTTCGGAATCGTCCGCGGTGCCGTGAACCCCTAAAAATAGGGTTTAGCGTAGGGTTAGGGTTTTGGACGCGGCGCCGGACGCGACGCGCGCGCGCCCACGCGCGCCTCCGCTCGACGCCCCGACGACGAGCTCGCGGACGGCGACGTCGGCGCGCGGTGTCACGCATGCGTCCACCGCCCCCGCGGTTCAACGACGCGCCATCGACGACGACGTGCGAAGATGACGACGCGAACGGCGGACGCGCGCGAGACGACGCCGACGGGTTCGCGGCGCCGGAACCGCGCGCGAGAGCGAGCGACGAGCGAGCGCCGCCCCTGGGGAAGACGTACGATGAACCGTCGTGGGGTGGGACGCCGTCGACGGAGTTTTACCTGGACTGTCTGAAGGGTGGGACGATGCTCGAGCGCGCGGCGCTGGGCGCGCGCGCGGATGGAACGCGCGGGTCCTGGGTGTCGTTCGGACGACATCCGTCGTGCGATGTCGTCGTCGAACACCCTTCGACGTCTCGATTACACTGCGTGATACAGTTTAAGAAGGACACGACGGAGGTGTACGTGTACGATTGCGGAAGCGCGCACGGGACGTTTGTGAATAAGCGTCGGGTGAAGCCAAACGTACACGCGCCGGTTCGAGTGGGGGATCACATAAAGCTGGGAGAGTCGAGCAGGGTTTATATCTTGGACGGTGACGCGAGCTTGATGCCGGAAGAAGGTCTGAGCGCGGCGGAGATGAAAGCATTGGCCGCGCTTGAGCGCGCGGCGGAGGAAGAGACGAAACGCGAGTTGGCCAAGCTCAAGGCAGAACGCGAGGCGGCGCGCGCAGCGGAGGCCGCTGCGAAGGCGGGCTCGTCGTGGGGGATGATGGACGCGGATGAAGAGATCACGGAGCGTCAGCGCGCGTTCGAGGAGCTGGATTGGCGCTCGTACGATGGAAAATTGAGCGACAGGCAGTCGAAGCAGCGGGACAACATTTATCGCAAGGAGGAAAAAATCTCGAGCATGCGCACGGAAATCGATCGTATTCGCGCCAAGGAAACGCAGCAAGAGGGCGGCTTATCGGCTGGCCAAATACAACGTGCATCGCAACTTGAGCGCGCGATCGAACAGCTTCAAGAGGAGATCGAGGACGCCGACGAGGCGTTGAACGAATCCTTGCGCGTGAGTCTCGGGTTGCAGATTGGTACGTCCGCAAAACGTCGCCGCGGTCGAAATTCGGACGATGAGGACGAGGGAAGCGACGAAGATGGATTTTTCGATCGTTCAGGGACGAGCGCGAGTCGTAAGCGTCGTCGAGATGTGAAGAAGAACGTCTCCAGTTCAAAGGGGGAGCCGAAGACACTGGAGACGGCCACGACGCTATGGGATAAACGCATCGCTATCGAGGCTTCGATCGCGGAGACCGAGGATCTCATCACCGTGACCGAAGAGGCTGCGCGTGCTGAGCGGCAGCGCACCGCGGGCACGTCTACCGATGGCGACGCCTTGGACGCGTACATGGATGAGATTGGCGCATCACGATTTACGGCGCAAGCGTATAAATTGCGCGAGACGCTCGCAGAGAAAGTGTCCGAGCTCGAGCGTATTTCTAGGTTATTGAAGTACGCGGATCCCACGGAAGAGTTCCAGCCGGGATCGGCGAAAGGCGACACCATGCGTCAGCGAGCCGAAGAAGCGGAAGCGAAACGCATTGAAGACGTGAAACGCCGAGCCGCGGAACTGGAGGCAAAGCGAGCCGAGGAGCGCACGGAGAGAGAGAAACGCGAAGCCGAGTCTCGACGTGCCGCGGAGTGGGAGCGCCAAGGAAACGTTCAAGAAAAGCGCAAGTTCACTGGCGCCGGTGAGCGGAGCGCCGATCCTGAGCGCGCGACGAAAACAATCGTCGAGGCTGACGAGGACGGACCCGTAGTCGTCGAAACGGAACCGGCTCCGACCGAAGCGCGAGCGCGCTCGCCATCGCCTCCCCGTGCGCCGCCGCACCCGCCCGCACCC
Organism: Ostreococcus tauri; assembly: GCF_000214015.3. Taxonomy (NCBI): domain Eukaryota; kingdom Viridiplantae; phylum Chlorophyta; class Mamiellophyceae; order Mamiellales; family Bathycoccaceae; genus Ostreococcus; species Ostreococcus tauri. The sequence continues at coordinate 296,684 of NC_014426.2, read as the reverse complement.
TCAGTCAAAGACGACGACGATGACGGCTTCTTAATGCCGGATCAACTCCGAGCCGGTCTCGAGATCCGCAAACGCCCCACCGTCGCGCCCGCCGAGCGCTCCGAAGCCGAGCTCCGAGCCGAAGCCGACGTTCAGAGACTCCTCGCCGCGGGTCACCCGCCCTCCCGAGACGTCGACGACGCTCGAGACGATTTCCAAGACGTCACCGCGCTTCCGATCACGAGCGACGCCCAACGCGCCCTGCGCGAGCGCCTCGGGTACTGACGTCTTCTCCTCCCGCTCCGCCGCCGAATTCAAAAAATCCACCCTTCAAGCTGTTGAGCCGTCCAATTCATCACACGTCGACGTCCTTCACCGCACGACATGCGCGCCGCGTCTCGTTCGCACCGCGCCATCACCCGCGCCGATATCGACGTCGACGACCTCGAGCGCGAACTCACCGAGTTCCGCGACGTCGTCGACGGATGGCGACGCGAACAACTCGCTCGCGAGCGACGCATCGACGACGCGCGATCGCATCGACGACGATTACTGGAGCGCGAACGCGACGGTTTACTGCGACGAGAGCAGGAATTGATCGCGAAACAGTCCGAGCACGCGGCGGAAGCGACGAGGATCGAGCTCGAGATGGAACAGTCGAGGGAGGAGGCGGAGCGGGCGCGGGAGCTCGCGGAGGGACTGCCAGAGCGGCTGGCGCGCGAGCGAGAGGCGCTGAGGAACGAACGGTCGACGCTGGAGCGAGAAGAAGGAAAGGTGGTGGGCACGAGCGCGATGGCAAAGTTGGACGCGCTGCGAGAGGCGCGAGAGATGTACGCCGAGCGTCTGGGGTTGTGGTTTGAGTACGGGCAAGGCGAGCGGTTGAGGCTTCGGTTTAAATACGTCGACGCCAGGGCGCCGGAGAAGGAGTTCGTGTTGGCGGTGCGCCTGCGAGGGAGCGCGTACGAGGTCGTGGAGTGCGAACCGGCGATTGAGACGATCGAGTCGTTGGCGAGGGAGTGTAACCGGTCGAACGATTTCGGGAAGTTTGTGCGAGACGTTCGCAGAGCGTTCGTCGCGCTCGCGAACGGGACGATCGCGATGGACGACGCCGATCCCGGGAGTCCGACGATGGTTGAGACGCGACGCTCGACGCGATCGTCTCGACGGTAGAACCGAGGTAGATCTATACGTCGTGTCGAGTCGATGATGTAATGACGAACCGCGCAGAATCCGCGCCGCCTCAGTGCCCGCCTCGCGCGATGCGTTCGCTCGCTCCCTCGCGCGCGTCACTCCCGCGCTTAAATCGCGCTCGTGCGCGCGCGCGCATCCAAGTGGCATCCACGTCTGAATCGTCAACCATCCGTGAGGCGTCCGTGCGAGTCATCTTGCAGCTCGACGACGGCGCGCTCAGACAACTGGCGCAGAGCGTGGAGGGACGACGGGTTCGCGACGAGATCGCCCTCGATGATCTCGCTCGCAGAGTGCGCGCGCTGAGAGATGCGTTACCTCGGTCGTGCGCCGCGCGAGTGTTCGAGCTCGTGATCGAGCGACCGGGGTTGGTGTGCGACGGCGGCGCGGCGCAGGGCCGAGGCGTCGCGCGGTGCGTCGAAAAGTTAGGCGGGACGGAGGAGATGGAGCGATTGTGCGCCGAGTGCGCCCCTGGGTTCGCACACGTCTTGTGGAGATTAGGTTTCTTGGATACGGCGTTCGACGAGTGCGAACGGGCGCTCAGGGAGTGGATTCGAGGCGAAGAGGGGTGGCACCGAGTGTTTACGAATCGAATAGCCAGCGAGTACGGGTACCTAGCGATGATGTCTCGGGTGGAGACGAAATCGATGGGTGGGAACGGGGTGGTTTTTAGAAACGTCAAGACGGGCGAGAGCGTGGCGTTTCGTCGGAACGAGCGTCTCACGGACGGTCAGTGAGGTTGTACATGTAATATACATTGGTTTAGGAAGACTCACGCGTTGATTCGATCGAGTACCGCGACTGATTCTACGTGCGCGGTGTGCGGGAACATGTCCACCGGCGTGCACAGTTTCAACACGTACGCTGCGTCCTGTGAACCCTGAGAGGGAGCGGTAATCAGGGCCAAATCACGAGCTTGCGTTGCGGGATTGCACGAGACGTACACGATTCGTCTCGCTCCGATGGTGCGCAAAATGGCGATGAGCGACGCGTCCATTCCCGGTCGCGCCGGATCCGTGATAACTATGTCCGGCATCGGAAGCACATCGCCCTGTGGAGTCGTCAACAGCGCTTTGGTGCCCTTCGACGGGTTCAAGCGGGATAAATCGACGCGGTAGAAATCTGCGTTGGTGATACCGTTGATTTCTGCGTTTCGCCTCGCGTCCTCCACAGCCTCTGGGACGACTTCCCACCCTATTACTCGCTTTGCGTTCGACGCCACACTCAATCCCATCGTCCCCACGCCACAAAATAAATCGAGTACGGTCTCAGATCGATCGCCAGCGAAGCCGCACCCCGCGACGACTTCTCGCACGAGGCGAGCCGCTTGCTCAGTGTTCGTCTGAAAAAATGATGCCGAAGACAGTTCAAACTTCACCCCATGTAGTGTTTCCACAATTTTATTTTCACCGTAAAGCGTCACGACTTTCCTCTTCGAGATTGGTTTCTTGCCACCCTTGACAAACTTGGCGCTTCTCCCGACTCCCGCTCGTCGAAGCTCAGCTTCCGCTGGTACCGTCGTGTGCACAACACTAGTAACAGCCTCGTGCTTCGTGATATCCGCGATCAACTCAGCGAGCGCTCCACTCGTGAGCTCCTTTTCGCTCGCTGTCGTTGCTAAATCCACCATGAGGGATCTCTTACCGTCTCCGCTTGTCGCCGTGCGAATAGTCACGCTGCGAAGCGTTCCTTTTCCCGTCGTCCTATCGAACGCATCAATGCGTCCGCGCACCCTCTTCAGCGACGCCCGCACCGCCGATAGCACATCATCCGCCGCTTCGCTCTGTAGCAAGCACCCAAACTCGAGATCGACGATCGAATCGTTCGTGCCTCTCGGCCGCAAACCGACCACCACGCCGCCACTCGCGTCGCTCCCGAACGCGAACTCCATCTTATTTCTGTACCTTGTCGTCTCCTTCGTCCCAACGCACGCCGAAGTCAAGTCATCCCCATCTACGAATCGGCCGACACGCGTCAACGCTTCTCGCACCGTCCGACCTTTCCGCTCTCGCTGCGTCTCGTAATCGACGTGTTGCCACGCGCAGCCGCCGCACCGCGCGTAGTGTCTACACGGCGGCGTCACGCACGACGGGCTCGCGCGCACGCTCGACAACTTCATTCCACGCGCGAAAGACCTCCCGACCGAGCTTAACTCGACCTCCAAGACCTCTCCCGGCGCGGTGTTGGCGCACAAGAGAACCAAACCGTCTGGAAGTCTGCACACGCCCTCACCCGTGCTCGCGAGGTCGACGCACTCGACCGTGTACACGTCGCCCACGGACGCGGCGTGTAGAGGCACGCGTGTCATCGGTCGGTGGGGCTGGTGCGATGGTCGAGAGCGGGCGCCGACGCGGGCGAGACGCGCGCACGCGTGGCGCAGACGCATGGCGGGAAGTGCGGTCGGATGAACGTGAGCGTCGATTGTGACGATGTACTCGCTATCTACGTCGGAGAGAATGGTCTACAAACGAAATCACGATCGGCGAGACGACGGATCAGAGTCCAGGGAGGAGGTCGCCGAGGGGTGAGAGAATTTTGGCAACGGCGTTGACGTCGACGGGCAGACCCATGAGCGGGCCGAGCGGCGTTCTGATCTCGGCCACAGCGCGGTAGGGCGACACCCAAGGCCCGCCACCGATCTCGAGGCACGCGGTCGAGCTCATTGCGGCGTCGATGATAGTCTCAACGCGCGCGCCACGGTCGTCGAGACGCCAGAGAGAGACAACAATGACGCCGGTGAACGTCTCGCGGCAGAGTGGAGCCATGCCATCCTCGAGGCTATCCGTGGGCGCGCGAATGACGGTAGACTTGTCGCCGTCCGCGCACGTGCCCTCGATGGAGCACTCGTATCGCTTTCCGACGGCGGAGACGCTCCATCTACCCCACTCCACGTCCCATCGCACGGCGGCGGCTTCGAGTGCCTGCCCGGCGCCGTACTTAGCATCCGCGGCTATCTCCACCTGTACTGCGGGAGTAAACTGAAAGAAACGATCACCAAAGTGAATACCAATGAGTCCTACGTCTTCGCGGACGTTTGGAAGAACGACGACACCGCGATTACCTCCGGTCACTGTGACGCTGAGATCCGGATAATCCGGAAACGAATTGCACTGCGCCCAAAACCATTTCAACGGGAACCCGGCGCCGCCCCAGTTTTTCTCGCTATACGCCGGACAATCGCTAAACTCGACGCGCTCACCGTCGGTCTCGATCCACCCACTCGCCAAACCGTGCGCCATCGTCACCTGCCAGTGTGGCTCAAACACCGGCAGCGCCGTCAACCAACCCGCCGGAGACTGCATCCTTGCTCCCGGGCCGCCGCCCCATCCCCTGAGGGGCGTGACCGCGATGTCCCACTTCACGCTCCTCGCCGCTCGCCCTGCGCCCCACGGCCCGTCCTCGCGCTCGCCCGCGCTCGTGAGCGAGCCTCGATGTCGCGTCCCTTCGCTCGATACTTCGAAAAAATCGTCGCCTCGCGTCATACCCAATTCCAACGCATGTGACGCACCCTCAAACGACCCACTCCCCGCGCTCGTCTCGCTGTACAGATACTTTCCTCCCGGCGCGCAGACCTGCGCCCCAGCGCCGGCTCGCGCGCTCGTCTCGACGTCCGGATCGTACACGTGATATATCAGACTCGCGCTCTGTGCTGAACGCGGCAGCGTGAATCGAAAGTACCACCCCTCGAAGAACGCCCTCGAAGTCCCGACCTGTCGATGATACCCACTGTGCGGGGTCTTCACCGCGAGCGCGGCGCGCTTGCGCGCGTCGGCGTCGTCCTCGTCGTCGGCCGCTCGAGAGGTTTGACCAGACGGCTGGTCTTCGTTCGAAGAAACGTTTTGTGAAGCGACGTCGAGCGCGGGAGCTCGCGTGTTTACGCGACGAACGCGGTGTGCGCGACGGTCGTTTATATGTGCGCGACGCACGGAAGGCGCGGAACGCGTCATGGTCGCGACGGCGGATGTCATGACGCGTCGCGCGGCTAATTCTGGAGTCTGGAGCGGCGGCGCGCGACGGAATGGTACAAGATTACATCTTGGGCACAAAGGCGCCGTGGAATGAGTAAGGAATGTGCATGGGGAGTTGGATTTCGGCCACCGGTTCGTCTTGCACGCGCTTGGCGTCAAGGATGAGGACGTTGGCGGCGGCGCGCGAGGCGTCGTACTCGACGTGCACGAGGTACCCGTCGTCTTCGTCGACGCCGTCAGATTGCGGCACAAAGGCACACTCGTGCGGGAAGCAGCCCGACGGGCTCAGGCGTGTCTCCGCTGTCTTCGTCTCGAGGTTGAGCTTTTGAATGGAGTCGAAGTACCCGTGCTCACCGCAAGTGTTTGCGAGCGTGTACACGTACTTTGGTTTGTGGCGACTCTGCGTGAGCGGAGACACGAGTGGAAATTCCATCCCGATCATCTTCGTCATGTCTCGCTCGCCATCAGCGTTGGTCGGCATCGCGATGGCGTCCGTAACGTCGCCGGTAGCGATGTCGATCGTCATCTCGTGCAGATCGTTATACTGAGCCGCCGTCCACTCGGATGCGTACATGTCGCCGAAATTCTTCTCGAGCTCCGCACGCGAGCCTCTGAGTTTGCAGTAGAGCACCTTGAGCTTGCCGTTCTCCTCGTAGCTGTCGCATGTATGATAGCTCGAGAACGCTGGTACGTTCTTCGCGTGCACGACGCTTAGATCTGATTTCCTGACGACGACCATCCACGTCTCACGCTCATCGCTCCATCGAAACGAGTGCCCAAACGAGCTCAACCCACTTAGTGCGCCCGCGATGTTTTCCTTTGGAAGTACCCACGGGCACATGAAAAACGTCAAGTAATTCTCACTCATCGCGCAATCGTGCAACAGCGCGAACTCCGGGACGCCGGTGGGAAACGGCATGTCGACCACTTTCAGCACCTCTCCGTTCGCTGAAACCTTGGCAACGGAGATTCCGATGAAAGGCGGCTTCTTCAGTCCCCATGTGTACAGCGTGCCGTCTCGCGGATCTTGCTTACTGTGCGCGCTAAAACCCATCGGTAGACTAGACCCGAACGAAATTTCCCCCTTGGTCGCCAGCGTCGCCGGATCCATTGCGACAGGCGCGCCGCCTTCGCAACACGCCAACACCTCCCCCGCGTGCGCTATGATGGACGTGTTCGACGGATTCGTCGGGAACCGTCCCAAATTCGCCATCACCGAACTCGCCTGTGTCCACGCTCCCCGCATCGCCACCCCGCTCGATCCAACAGTATCGTCGTTTCCACCGTCGCCGCCGTCCGCGTCCCGCTGCCGCCGCCACCGCGCCGTCTCCACGTACCGTCCTGAACACCGCACCGAGTTATCACCCGCATCGAGCTCGATCGCGCTCACGTACCCGTCGCCATCGAACCAGTGCGCGTACTTTGTCGATCCTAGACGACATCGCCCGGGTCCGGCTCTGTATAGAGTCCCGGTGAGCTCTGGTGGTATCTCACCTCTCACTACTTGACACGCGGTCCAAGGAACGTTCGACGCGGGTTCGAGGCCGGCGCGCCATCGCGCGGCGTCGATCGCGCGTTTGACCTCGGGTGGGGTCGTGGACGCACGGGTACGTACGCGCGCGCGGGCGCAGGTGGGAGGGGTGAGTCGTTGAGCGACGCTCATGACGCAGCGACGTGTGAGGCAAAGCTCGGGCGCATGGGGATTGTGTAGGTTTCCGTTTTTGCGTTTATTCAACGGCTGTGCACTAGAGTTAAGGCTAGAAATGATTGATTGAAGGTGCGATTACCACCCTTGCTGCTGTTGTGGCGGGTAGGCATACTGTTGGGCGAAGCCTTGTTGGGGAGCGTACCCGCCCGCACCTTGGCCTTCATACGCAGGCAACGCCGCAGGCATGAGCTGCGCGTATAGGTTGCTATTCATCTCCGCAGCGACACGTTCCTTCTCCTCGTTCACTTTCTCCTCGTTGCGATCCGCCTTGTCCTTCATCAAGATGTCAATCTTTGAGTTCATGTCTCGCATGACTTGAATCATGAACGGCATCACCCAATCGCTAAGGCCGTGCAACCACGCCTTTTGCATGACCTCGTCCGGCTTCAACAAGTCGTAGCACGTGCATAGGGCGGCAGAGAAGCACTCTTTGTTGCCCGTCTCGATGAAGAACTCGAGAAGCTCGTCGACGATGCTTGAGTCGTTGCTCTTTGCGGCGATTTCCATCGCATCCTTGAGCAAACCGTCGCGCTTGCTAAGCTCGATGGCTTGCTTCCATCGAGAGTTACGTTGGTAAATGTACGAAGAAATTCTTCGAAACTCGATCAGCTCGTGTGATTCGCACTGAATCGCGAGCGAGAGTTGATCGCAGTTATCGTACATGTCGATCGACGCCTTGAGCGCGACATGGTCCTCTTCCTCAATTGCAAGCTCATTCACCGCGTCGTTCACCGCAGTCAAATTGGCGCCTTGAACCGACAACAGATACTCCTTCACCATGGGTAACTTGCCTTCCTTACGCATCAACGCCACCACTCGAGAGTGATCGAGTCTAGACTGAAGTACGCCTAGAAGGTTGGTCATCTCTGTCGGGTGCTCGCGAATGTAGAACTTGATCGCCTTGTAGTACAAGTCTGCGTTCGCGAGTTTGACGCACACATCCTTGAAGACGACGTGCTCCCACGCGTCCGGATGCTCCATCATCACTTCACAGGCGTTATCATACTCGTCGTAGCATCTGTACAGGTACGCGAGTTCCGGCCACAAGGCAACGTTGGTGCAGGTTGTGATGAGACGCGGAATGTTGATACGCGCGCTGAACAAACGGATGTGCTCCATGAGCTTCTCAGACGCGTGGTTCGCGTAAAGAATGCCGAGCTCGGTGAAGATACCCATGTGCGCTCTGTCAACACCGACGCCAGCTTCCATGAGCGCGATGAGTTCTGTGAACTTACCTCGAGCCTGGTAAAACTCACTGACGGAGTCGAGCTCATCGGCTTGGATGACGATATGAAGACCTGCAAGCTGCGCGAGCTTGTTCTCACCCTCGTCAACGCACGTGAAACACACTTCCTTCCACGTCTTTGGAGAATTCGCTTTCTTAGCAGCGTCGACCGCACTTTGGAACATGCGAAGTTTGAGCAAAGTGCTCGTCAGGCAGGCCCAATTGCTGAGCGCTGTGAATAGCAGACGCGCGGCTTCATACAGACCTTCGGAGAAGCATCTATCAGCCACCGATTGTTGGTTGGCACTGTTTGGGGAGGTGAGAAAATCCTCGAGCCTGGCCAAGTCGTTGATCTTCGCGTACGCATAGACAAGCTCCGTGTCGATGCGCGCTTCCTTCTTCGTCTTGCGAACCATGAGCAAATACGGAACCATGTCTACGTACATATCCGCATGTCGTGCCGCATGGATGACGTCGATGAAGTCGCTGCCATCTTGTGCTTTAATGTATGACTTGATGGCTTCCTTGACCGCTTCCGGCGTGCCCATCTTGAGCTGCGCCTTGCCGAGCTGGTACCACACCTCTGGGAGCTCAACCTTGCGAGCGTACTCAATGCCTCGTTCAATGTCTTCGAGAGACTCGAGAAGAATCTTCATTGCATCGACGTGAAGATCGAACTTCTTGTAGATGGCAAACGCCTCTTCGTAGAGTTCGTTACCCGCGGCGATTTCCGCGACCTCAGGCCCGTTGAAGGCGTCGAGGCGGTTGACGTAGTCCATCACGCGCGTAGCATCTGCCTTGATGGCGGTGAGGATGAGCAAGTTCTGCAAGTTCGGGTTGTTGCTGAACGCGCTGTTTTGCAGCACAATCTTCTCCAATAACTCGATGAGCTCATGCGGCATCTCAGCCGTCATGAAAGCCTTGACAGTGACGGACACTTGCTCGGGATTCTTGCTCTCTGGCAGCGCTGTGGACACCACTTGGTCGATAAATTGGCGGCAGAACTTGTTATCATTCGTCAACACCTTCGCCCAAAGCTCGGGCTCCATGCGCTCGACGACGTATCTCGCTTGCACCTTGAACATGCTGTTTCTGTTCGTGCAATCAACCAGCTCGTCATCACACTTGCCTCGCTTGTACGCGACACAAGCCAAGTATGGGTCGCGGCGTTCGCAGTATCGGCCAACGACGGCAGACTCATAGTACTCATTAGTAAGCAAGAAGTGCTCCGGGTTTTGATTGCTGTCGATCAGCATCTTACCCATGGCGTTGTGGACTTGCGGATCAATGCTTCCCTCGTTCACCAAGTGCTCGAGGAATTGCGTCAGAATCTTGAGTCTGTTGCGTTTTTCGACCTCTTCGACGAGAGGCGCCACCGGCAACAAGGAACGCACGGAGAGAATGAGCGTCTTGATGAAGTCATCCGGGCACTCGAGATCCAAGAGCGTACCAACAACCTTCGGCGCCTGCTTCGGGTTCACCTTTTGTACGTAGCCTTCGATATAACGCAGCATGTTGTTGTTGTAAAGGTAGGTCGTCAAATCGCCCACGAACTCGTGTCGATCGCAGACGTTGATGAGCGGCCTGGCGTCCGCAAGCTTAGCCTCCATGAGGAAAACCTTAACACGCTCTGGATCATAGTGATCGCTTTCGCGCGTAACGCGCTCAACTTCCTTAATTTGGCCAATCTTGGACGCCGCTTCGATGAACTTGTACACCACTTCCTTATCCTCGCACGTGTTGACGAAGTAGCCGAGATAGTAGAACAAACCTTCATGAGATTCGAACTTGTCAAACATCTTCACGACCGATTGTATTTCGAGTTGTTCGGTATATTCCTTGGCGATATTTACCGCGATTTGCAGGTTTTGGCGTATGTTGATCTTCAGGAGCTCTTGGAGGCACTCAAGAGCCCACTCGCGGCTCAACGTTCCAAAAAACTCAGTCAGCGCCTGAGGATCCATGGAGTGCGTGTTCACAACGCATCGCTTCAAATCCACTAACTCTGAATAGTGCTCCATCGCACGAACGTAAAGGCCAGCCTTTTCGCAGAGCTGCGCGATGCGTGGCTTATCGTAATGCGTGAGCTTGCCTTGCGCCATGATTGCGTCAGCCACGTTCGGATATGTGACCAAGTTGATTTCGAGTACCTTTGTCTGAAGCGACGCCTGCTCCGGATCATCCTCCTTGAGCAAATCGAGCAGGATCGACGTGGCCTCGCGGATCATATTGCGTTGCAAGAACAAGTCTGCGATGTTACCCATATCGACCGGCGGCGGCGTCATCTGACTCATTTGCTGAGCGAGTTGCACCGCACCTGGCGGGTTGCTCATCATCAAAGACTGCAGCATGTACATGTAGTCGGGTTTGTAACCGACCGCGGCGCAATATTGCGCCATCTTATCGAACTCACCCCGTCCCGCGAACGCCGCGGTGACTTTCGGGTTTGCGCGCGCCTTGACATAAATCTTGAGCGCGGTCTCAGAGTCCGTCGGAGAGATCAAATCGCCGAGCTCCTCGCTCGCTTCGAGCTTGTCTTCGCTGAGCCAGGTATCGAGAAGTTGCTTCTTGTTCTGCGCGAGCACAAGCTTGGCAAGTTCAACGGACTCTAACTTGTTCAAATTGCCGCGTTGCAAGCACGCACCAAAGTATTGGAGCAGCGGCGAGCTTTGACCTGGTTGCGTCGGCACGTTGCGGAAGCGCGCGATTGTTTGTTCATTTCTCAAGGTGCTCATGCTCGCGGCGAGCTCGGCTGCACCCTTGTAGTCAGCGGCGTTGAAGAGCATGTCAAACTTAGGCATAACGAGCGCATCGGCACCGGGGAGGTTACCCCGCGATGCTAGAGAAAGCGCGAGCTCTAAGTTGTTGAGTTGACCGCTGACGAATGGAACAACGGCGGCTTCGTTCAGAGTTGCCAACAGGACTTGTCCACCTCTATTCACGATGTACAAGCCACCAACGCTCGGCGCCGCGGCACCGATGAAGACGGGCTCTTGCGAAATGCGCGTACGATACACCGGCGATGCCGTTTCCAAATCGTACACGAACAGCAAACCGCTCTTGGTGACGATGTACACGACGCCGTACTTGTCGCTTGCGTGCATGACGACAGGGAAGTCGTCAGCAAATTCTGGAGGGAAGAACAGCTCGCTCGAGCGTTTCGTGAAGGGTGTTTGTCCTGCCGGAGCGCCAAGCTCGATGACGTGCAGTTTGGACGCAATAGATCCGTCGGCTTGAACCATCTTTTGTGCGAAAACCACCAACTGGCTCTTTTTCGCGTTGCCCGGCACCTGGTGTGTCGCGAACGAGGCCATGTGCGCCTCGAGCGCCTGCGAGCGCTGTTGCGCGACGGAATACAGCTGCATGTTACCCTTGACCAACGCCGGTCTCGACGCATCGCCCTGCGCGATGCCAATCAAGGTGAACCACTGCATGTCCTCCGATGCCTTGTAACTGATGATCTGGCTCCCGCTCAGGTTCGCCGTTCTATCGAACACCTTCACCGGTGCGTTCTGATCTTCGATCGACCAGTGAAACACAGAGGTGTTGGTCACAATCCCCAGCATCGTCGGCGTGATCCACTTCCAGAACACAACCGGTTCCATGTCGTGCCCCTTGATCTTCGCCTTTTGATCAATGTTGAAAATCTGCAGCGAATCCTCCACCCCATTTTCATTCTCCACTCGCGCTTTTAACGCGATGATGTTCTGCTTTGGGTTCATCAGCGCGCTGTCCGCCGTGATCGGCTTCTTCATCGGCGTCAGCGGGTTCGCCACCTCGACGATCACCACGTTATTCGTCGCCCCGCTTTCTCTCACGCAGATGTACTTGTCGCTCTCCATGGTGAGATTGGTGAACGAGATGCATTGCGGATTCACCCCACACGTTTTAAGCTACACAAAAATCGCGCGCACCGATCGCGCGCACCAATCGTCAGTCCCCGTCCCCTTCCCGTCGTCCATCGCGCGCGGCCGCGCCGTCGCGACGCGAACCAAGACGCATTTCCGAGATCTCACGCCTCGCTCCCTCCGCACGCTCCCAATCATCGTCGCCAGCCTCGGTCGACGTCGTCGTCACCGTCGTCGCCGCACCTGCACCGCCTCCCGCACGCTCACCGGCGTCGCGTGCGCCATGGTCGACCGCTCGCGCGCCCGCGCTCGTGACTGCGGTCAACGCCCGTCGCCGGCGCGCGCGCGATGGGTGTCTCCGAGGGACTCCCGCACGAGTCACGACCCAGGAATGACGCCCACGCCCGCGTCGTCCCGCACCGCGCGTGCCATCCACCTCGCGCGCGCGCTCGGACGCGGCCTCGGACGCGGCGTCAGACGCGGACGACGCCCCGCGACGGATGTTCGCGATCCCGCGCGCGATGGCGCCACCGACGCGGGCGACGCGCGAGGCCACGGCGCGGCGCGAACGCGCGGGCGTTCGAGCGAGAGAACCCGCATCGCGCGCGTTGCAGAGGCCACGGCGGCCGACGACGACGACGACGCGATCGATGGGCGCTGGAGACGACGCCGGGGAGACGATGGTGGGATCGGCGCGCGCGGACGGGCGCGCGCGACGGGTGTTGGATGGTCCGAAACCGACGCTCATCGTGGACCTGGGCGCGGGGACGGTGAAGGTGGCGCCGACGCGGAGACAAAAGTCCGCGGCGACGACGGTGCGGGAGCAGGCGGTGAAGCGGGTATCGGTGGAGATGAAGAATAAGGGTAACGTGAACATAGGGATGCTGGAGGCGGAGGATGTGGACGACGCGACGAATTTGGTCATGGATTTGTTCTTCAAGGTTCGTCCGCAGGATATCTTGGCGAAGAATCGATTGCGGTTTGAACAGTCCCAGCGCGTCCGCGGGGGTCTGCTGGACGGGGTGCAAAAGGCGGAAGATCGCATCCTGATCGGGGCCAAGGTTGGGAGCGTGTTGGTCGGCATCGCGGAGGTTTCGTTGCCGAACGGGAACAGGTTCGGGGCGGACCGTCTGCAACCTCGCGCGCCGAAAGATAAGGCGTATTTATCGGACGTGTGCGTGAGCCCAACGCAGCGTGGACGCGGTATCGGGAAACAGCTCGTCCTGGCGGCCGAGCGCGCGATGGTGAACATGGGTGAGAATATTCTCTACACGCACACAAAGGTGGATAACGAAGCCGCTCAGATTCTCTTCGAGAAGTGCGGTTACGAGGAACCACCGGAGATCAAGGCGACGCTCACTTCGGCGCAGATCGCGCAACGTTCGAGCAAGAATAACCCCTTTGCGAAGCTCGGTCTCGTCGATGTTGGACACATTTTGCTCGCAAAGCCGCTCACGAACACTCAACTTCCTCCATGAAGAGTCGTTTAATTGCTACCTATATTCCTACATCTAAGTTTACACATCTAATCGTCAGCCTATTTTCGTTCCTTCTTCTCCTTCTTCTCCTTCTTCTCCTTCTTCTCCTTCTTAGCCTTTTTCTTTTTATCTTTCCTTCCCTTCACATCATTCTCGTCCTGCTTCAAACTCTCGGAGCTGTCCGCTTTCCGCTTTTTGTCTGAGAAACGCGGGCGGAAGACGTGAATGACGCAATTTCCAGCGCCGGTACGCCTAAAATCGGGATGCAGAGCATTTACTGGTAGCTCAACCCGATCAAAGTACTCTGCGGTCGCTTCGGTGTAAAACCTTGTCTCCGCTAGCGGGTGATGCAGTGGATACCGCTGAACGTTGGCAATCAACAACAAGGTTTTTGGCCCAGACAAGTCACGCATCGTCTGCACGAGATTCGCCCACTTCACAGGGTCGTTACCGTACACGACATCGCTCGCCACGACTAAATCGGGGCACTTCTCAAGACCGAGCGATTTGAGCGCTTTATCGGATCCCCATATTAGCTTCTCAACGCGCGCATCCTCCGATGCATTTGTCTCGATATTTTGGCGCAAAAGCTTCAAGACTTCATCGTCACCTGCAAGAGCGAAAGAGCGTCAAATCCGTCAGAAATTGTAACAACGCGAGCGATGATTGAGTGATGAAAATGTGCGAGAGCTACTATCAGATGACACTCATTGCCCGCCGAAACGTGCGAGTGCTGTCAGCGAAACTCCCGAGTTGATGTTTGCCACATTTGAAACTCCAAGGACATTGAAAGTCCAGTGAAGGGATTAACAGTGGCAGTGTCGACAACGAAACGAAACGAGCGATGTCTCACGCACCATCCGTTGCGATCACCCGTGCGCCAAGACGCGAACCAATGATCGAAGGTAAGCCTAAGCCGGCGCCAAGCTCAACGCAAACTTTGCCTTTCCAATCGTCGGCCCATGCGCCATCGAGAGTTTTAGCCACCGTCTCTGTCTGCAGTGGTGTTCGCTGCCTCGATAGCCACTCTGCTAAGACGAAACTTCCTTCCCAAAGAGCAACCCCGGTGTTGCCTCGTCCCCAACCACCGCAGCTATCATCCACGCGGACGCGATCCGTTCCCTTATAACTCTGCGGTGTCGCCGCGACGAGTTCAACCGAAGATTTCAACGCCGGAAACTCGTACGTCAATGTGCGCTGCGACGAGACCGCTTCAACTAAAGACTCGTTATCAACTCCCAGGCGATCGTGGGAACCAAGAAACTTCAAAAGCTCTTGTGAATTGAATTCACTCAGTTTTGACTTTGCGCTCGTACCAAGCGCTTTGATGAGTTCCTCGTCATCGCAACCCAACTCTGCGAGCGCCCAAGCAGTGTTTGTGAGATCGCGCGGATTGAATTCATCGATCATCGATTTTATTGCGCGCGTCACAGATGGCAAGATCTCTGTGACGTCCTCTTTGAGCATTGCAAAGGACCATAGCACCATCGTCAAATGATGCGGCGTAAACGTCTGAAACTCAACATCGTACAGCATATCGCAAATCACTTCACTGAGCATTTTAAACATTTCCGATGCATGAACCTCAAGTTTGGCGAACGACCAAGTCAAGAACGCGATATCTCGAGGCTGAAACTGCTCTCGGCGAAGCGCGGCACTTTCTCGATACGCCTTCATGAGCTGCGAGTTGTATACGCCTAGCTTTGCCATAGCGTGCGCCGACGTCGCCATCTGCTGCGCCGACGATTCTTCGACTTTCCGCGCCATGCATTTTGCCAGGGTCTGCATGATTTTGTGGTTCGACACCGCTAACGTGGCGAGTCCCCAGAGTACAGTGGACAACTCTTGCGCGTTGAATTTTGTTGCATACGTGTCCGCAGCTTCCACCAACACGTCCACCAACACCGCATCGTCACTCATATTTAACTTTGCGCAAGCCCAAATGACGTTGGAGACGTGCTGACACTGAAACTGACCGCCCGAAAGCCACGAACGATCGCGCTTCAGTCGCCCGGCGAACGCCTTTGCACCGCGTGGCGCATCCTCTGATGCGCTCGCTGCGCACTTTGCCAAGCCCGACAACGTGTTCGCGCACTCCTGAGGATTGAACAATTCTATTCGCTCCTCGATCGCCCTCGCGAGTTCCCGCACGAGTTCTCCACCGAGCGCGCTCTCCTCGAACATCCCGATTCGCGTCTCCGTCGCAAGCGCGCCCAAGCTCCACGCCGCGTTGCTCACGCCCTGCGCCGTCCATCCCGTCCGATGATCCGTACCCACATCCGTGAGCAACGACACGCGAATGCGCTCCCCTAAAAATCGAAACAGTTCGATCGCGTCGCTATTCACCTTCGCCAATCCCCAAAACGCGTTCGACAGCTCCTGCGGCTTCCACGGCCGGTTCCGGCGCTCGCACAACCGCTCGCACGCCGCCTCCACCTCACGATCCCTCGAATTCACCTTCCCACACGCCCAGAGCACCGCCGCGATCTGTCTCGGCCACCACTCGT
This sequence comes from Ostreococcus tauri, assembly GCF_000214015.3. Taxonomy (NCBI): domain Eukaryota; kingdom Viridiplantae; phylum Chlorophyta; class Mamiellophyceae; order Mamiellales; family Bathycoccaceae; genus Ostreococcus; species Ostreococcus tauri. The sequence continues at coordinate 280,783 of NC_014426.2, read as the reverse complement.
CCGGGCGAAGCTCCATCCCGCGTCTCGCGACGTCGGCGACGTCTTTGACGATTCGAACAGCCGCCGCCGCCTCGTTCGCCGAATCATCGCTCGAGCCCTTCTTCGCGCTAAACGACGCCATCTTCGCCGCCGACCCGATCGCGCACGCGCAGTTGATCGCGTTTAACAGCGCGTCGTCGCGCACCGCGTCCAGGACGCGTCGCAGAGCGCTCGGGGAGCGCGCGGAGGCGATCGCGCGGTTGAGCGCGCGCGCATCCTCGGCGGACATTCGAATCGACCCCGCGCTCGCGTCGCGCCCGACGACGTCCGGGCACGCGCCGCGCTCGCGCGCGCGTCTCGCGCGCTCTGACGCGACGCGCGTCACCCACGAGCGCGCGCGTGTGCGGTCGTCGACGGGCGATGAATCGACCGCACTGCGCGCCGCGGGAACAATCATGCGCGCCACCGCGACGTCCACGCCCGCGTCTCTGCGCTCGACGACGCGTCGAACGCACCGAGAGCGCACCGTTCGTCCATCTCGGACGTCCGCGCCGCGAGCGGTGGCGCACAAGCGAGATCGCGTCGTCGTGCGAGGACTCTTCGGCCTGGGGTTGCCGGAAATCGTCGTCATCGGCGGCGTCGCCGCGGTTCTGTTCGGACCGCAGAAGCTCCCGGAGCTCGGAAAATCGCTCGGGAAGACGGTGAAGAGTTTCCAGGAGGCGGCCAAGGTGCGTGGGGGGCGTGAAGAGGGACGAATGGGTTGGGGGGAGACGGACGCGTCTCGGAGTGTATCTTGCGGCGGAGATATCGCGCGCGAGCGAAGGGCGCGATGACTGACGAACGACGCGATGTGTTACTCGACGCGCAGGAGTTCAAGGACGAGATGCAAACGGAGATGGAAGATGACGAGGAGCCGAAGATGATCGAGGAGAAGAAGGAGGAGTAAGGGACTCTAGACGTTTCGAGACGCGCCTCAGTTGTATTGCAAACTCACGCAGAAATTGATGCGTCGAATTACTTTTCGCGACCGGCGGCGGCTTTGGCCTTTGCATTTGCCTTGCGCGCCGCCACCGCGGGGCGCTTGCCCGATCGTTTTGCCTTGGCGTCGCCGGGCTTCTTGAAGGCTGGTCTGCCGATACCGCCGGGCGGCGGACGCGCCTCGCCGCCTCTGTACGCCGTCTTCGACGATTTTCCGCCGGGTCGAGATCGTGACCCCTCCCACGAATTCGTTACTCGCCCTGTTGACGCTTTTTCGCCCTTCTCTTCGCGTAACTTTGGGTTTCTGCGTTCCGCACCCGACGCGGGCGAAGGCTCCGCCCGCGCCTTGGACGCCGACCCGGGACGTGGCGCCTTGGATCGAGACGTCTTCGTCACGCGAATCTCGCGATCACCGAGCTTGCTCCCGTCTAATAATAGCGCTGTTCGAGCCTGCTCTTTGGTCTTGAACAGCACGAACCCGATACCCTTCCCCATGGTGGTCTTTCTGTCCCGCACCACGCGCACCGCCTCGACACTCTTTCGAAGCTCGGGATACTCTTCGTTCTTGTTGAATAGACGAATCACGTCTTCGTCGTCGACGTTGAACGGGAGGTGGCCCAAGAAGACGCTTCGCGTGTGATCGTACACCACCTCGCTGCTCACGATGGACGGCTTGGCGGCCAAATCGACGCGAACGTGCCGTCCCTCGAACGCCTTCATGTTGAGCGTTTCGGCCGCCTTCTGCGCTGACTCGGCTTTTTCGAACACCACGAACGCCGTCGCGTTCCCACGCTCGGCGTTCAGTTTCCCCTTGAGCACCTTCACCTTTCTCGGCTCGTGTCCATCCGCCTCCACGGGGACGTTTCGCAATCGAGCGCTCTTCACCTTTCCCGCCGCGCCGAAGAACCGTCGCAGCGCCTTCGTCGTCGTCGTCGCCGGCACATTTCCGACGAACACCGTGCGCGCCAACTCCTCCGCCGAAATCTCTGCGGCGCGATCGCGATATCCAGTTCCCGCCGGTTTCTTCGCCTCTCGTTCATCGTCGCTCGAGTCGTCCCTCTCGCTCGGCGCCCGCTTCGCGCGCGTATCGCCGCGCGTCGCCGCGGACGCTCCCTCGTCCTCCGATTCGCTCCCGCGCTCGGCATCGCTCCCACCATCATCACTCGCGCCCTCGCTCGACGTGTCCACGTCGCGCGCCTTTCGCGTCGCCGTCGACGTCCCGCGCGCGCGCGTCGCCGCCGCCGGCGCGCTCTCGCTCGACTTTCCCGCCCGCACCGTCGTTTCCGCCCGCGCGGGCGCGCGAAACGCGCTCGCGGCGCCGAATAAATCGTGCCCATCCTCCCCGCCGTCGCCGCGATCGCGCACGCGCGACCAGAACGCGTCGTCGGTCGTCATGCGCGAACCTCGCGCGTCGGTGTGTGTGGCCCCGCACGAGGCGACGCGTCGGCGCTCGCGCGCGCGGCATGGACCGCATGCGCGCCCTGGGGGCGATCCCGACGGGCATCGTCGACGTCGCCGCGGCCGAGCGCGAGCTCAAGCGCGCGGTGGAGGCGCGAACGCGAGAGTTCTTTTCGCACTGCAGCTTGGATGAAATCGTGCTCGGCGTGCGCGAGGCGCTCGGGACGTCGATCGCGAGCGACGGCGACGGACGCGAGAGATCTGGGTTGGAGGCGCACGCGGTGAAGCGCATGATCGCGTGCGCGCTCGATCGAGGGGCGCGAGAGCGAGAGTTGACGGCGCGAGCGATGGAGGCGCTGCGCGAGAGCGGGACGCTGGACGCGGAGGACTTCGAGCGCGGTTTCGATCGAGTGTTGGCGGAGATGGCGGACTTGAGATTGGATTTCCCGGACGCGATGGAGGAGTGTGTGACGTTTTTGGCGCGCGCGGTGGTGGACGACGTGGTGTCGGTGACGTATCTCGAGAGCGCGTGTTCGCGAGACGGCTACGGCGAAGGTCGGGACGTGGCGAGGCGAGCAAAGGCAAAGCTCGAAGAGGTTGGGGGGGAGGATCGCGTTCGAAGGACGTGGGGTGGTCCGGAAGGATACAACGCGTCCAACGCAAAGGTGGAGATGCGAGACATCATCGATGAGTACATGGTTTCCAAGGATGGAGCCGAGGCGGAGCGACGCGTGCGCAGACTGAACATGCCGTTTTATCATCATCAGCTGGTGAAGACGGCGCTCGTACTCGCGCTTGAGCAATCGGTGTTGATGCCGAACATGATTGAGAATGCCGTCGATCTGCTCAAGTATCTCGGGAAGAGTTCGCTGGTGAATGGGAGTCAAATGGCGAAGGGATTTGCGCGCGTCACCATTGCGCTCAAGGACATCGCCATCGATGTTCCGAGAGCGCACGAGATTTTTGGAGAGATCGTCGATCGTTCTAAGCGTGCAGGATTATTACCCACCGGTCTCAGCGCGTGGGCATCACTGAAACCAGCGGCGTTCGGTGGTGACAGATCTCGAGGACACTCGCCTCTGCTTCGATTGGATAGCGCCCCGGATCTCGTCGCGTTGGCAAGGGCGACGAGTAAATCGCCTGATGGCTCGCCGAACTCGTCGCGCAGCGCTTCTCCATCGCCCATTGTCAAGGGTTTCAACAATATGTCGCTTTTGAGATCGAACTCTCCCGGTTTGACGCGCATGGGTAGCGCGCAAAAGCAAGTGAATGCCCGATGGAGCGGTTTGCGGGCGCAGTCAGCGGTGCAAAATCTCAAGCAAAGCTCGCGTGCTCAAGGGTTTGACGCCAAAGGAATGTTGGACAAGTCCATTCCTAGCAATCGACTGGCACACATTTTCCGCGATCGCATCGACTACAAGCCAGAGGGCCGTACTAAAAACAAGCTCGGATTGAAGCGCACAAACTCGGCACCGGGTGGTTTGGACGAGCTCGACACCACGAGATTTGTCCGACCAGTCGGTTTGGTGCACGATTACAGGCCATTTTTAGAGAAATACCAGTTGTTGAATCAGATTGGCTCGGGTGGTTTTGCTGTAGTTCACAAAGCGAGACACGTGGCCACCGATGAAGTCGTCGCCGTCAAGACGCTTCATGTGGAAGGATTGGGTCACGACAGTGACGCCGAGAGCTCTTCCTCGTCTTCGGACGATGATTCCGATGATGAAGGCGAACTTCAAGCCATGACACTGTTCGACGTAAAACGTGAGCTCGTGATGATGCAACAGCTATCAAGGCACCCGAACATCGTGACGATTCGTGAATTCTTCACTGAAAACGACGATCGCGTTGTCCATGTCGTCATGGATCTCTTGGAAGGCGAAGAGCTCGACGATCTGGTGAACGAGCGTGGATCACCTTTCCAAGAGGACGAAGTGAAGATTCTTATGTCGGCCATGCTCGATGCTGTGGCGTTCATGCACGGTAAAGGCGTTGTCCACAGAGATTTGAAACTTGAAAACTTTGTGCTGGCCAAAAAGGGAGATTTGACGTCGCTGAACGTCGTCGATTTTGGTCTCGCAAAGGCGCTCAACGCGCGCCAGAAAGCGCAGCACGTGTGTGGAACGCTATCGTATATCGCGCCAGAGGCGCTTCTCGCGGGCGTGTACGGACAAGGCGTCGATGTGTGGGCACTTGGAGTCGCCATGCACGTGCTTTTGACGCACACTTGGCCGTTCGACGACGACGACGAGGATGAACTGTACGAACAAATCGTCGACTGTGATCTCGATTTCGAAACCGAGGTGTTTGAAAACGTGAGTGACGACGCGAAAGATTTGATCCAAGGGTTGCTCGACCCGAACCCAAAGCGTCGACTCACAGCCGCGCAAGCTCTCGAGCACGCATGGTTCACTGGACAGGCGACGCACACTTCAAACGCCCTGCACAACATGCACACTCGTCTGGATTCGCTCATATCCATCACGCGCCAGCCGGCGGAGAGGCGATTCAAAGACGGCGACCTTGTCACTCGCCAGGGTGATACATCAAAGGAATTTTTCATCATCACCGCCGGAGAGTGCACGCTCACCCGAGACGGCGTCGTCGTCGGCGTTCGTAGAGTTGGAAATTTCGTCGGTGAGCTACGGAACCTGGAGGCGAGCGAGGCGGAAGAGGCGCTCGTCGCATGGACATCCGCGAGGGCGGTCGGTGACGTCCGCGCGCTCGTGTTCCAAGACACCGACGTGGACTGGGCGTACCAGCACGATTACCGTCTCTCGTACGAGTTTGAGAGTATGATAAGGAAGCAAAGACGAGTTCTAGCAAAAGCGGCACGAGAAGAGCGTAAACGCGAGCTTCTCGCTTAAAACGAATGGCGAAAACGACGAGGAGGACTAGTACTAGAACATATTGTAACAAACAACGCGCGCGGGACAACTCAGCGAATGAACTGCGGCGGCGGCGGATCGTCCGGTATGTTACCGAACGTGAACGCGGGAGCGCACCAAGCCGCGGAGTTCGGGTCGTTCGGATCCGGCATCAGGGGCGTGAGCGGGGCTTGCGCGACCGCACCACCGCCGAACGGACTCGTACCACCGCCGCCGCCGAAAGGAGAAGGAGCCGCCAGTTGCGGACTCGTTCCGCCGAACGGACTCGTCGACGCGTCGCCGCCCGCGAACCCACCGCCTGCGACCCCGCGCCCGACGCCCATTCCCGCGCCCACGAACCCACCCGTGAAACCGGTGGTGAATCCACCGCCGAAACCGGCACCCGCGTTCGTTCCCGTCTGCGGCGAGAACGCCGCCGCGCCCGCGTTGAGCCCCGGCGCCGGCGCGACCCCCGCGTTCCCCAACGCCACCCCCTCGATCACGCGCTGCGCCCCCGCGGGCGCCATCGTTCCTCGCTCCACCTTATCCAACACCTCCTTCAACTGCGCCTCCGGGAACGACAGGATCCCTCGCGCGTCGGACTTTTTCGCCTCGGCGTACTCTCTCGCCCGCGCGTGCACCGTCCGCGCGTCCATTCCCGCGCGCACCGTCGCGATCGCGCACGCCCGCAGCTCCTCGAACGACGTATCGCCTCCAAGAAGGTTCGGCTGCTCACCCCTCGGTCCGTAGCACGACAGCGTCCAGTTGGGCGCCTCGCGAACGAGATCTTCTTCGAGCGCGTCGCGTCTGCGCACTCCCACCGCGCCTCGTCCACCGCGTCCACCGCGTCCGACGGCGTCGTCGCCGCGCCGCGAGGTCCCATCGCGCGTCCACTGATGCGAGCGACCGCCTCGATTGCCTCGACCGCCCATCGTTCGCGGCGCGCGGTCGAGTGCGGTCGAGCGCTGTGGCGCGCGGTCGAGCGCGGCGGAGCGCGGCGGAGCGCGGCGTCGCGGCGTCAAACGAGCGATGTGTTCAAGCGGTGCGCGTTCGTCTTACACGCGCTCGCATACATACGGGTCATCGTGCGTGGTCTTGTGGATGCGGCGATCGCGATCGCGTCGATGTGTCACCGTCGCGCGCGATCGATCGCTCGGAGGCGCGCGCTCATTCCCCCGCCGCCGGCGCCTCCGCCGCCGGCGCCTCCGCCGCGCCCTCACCGCCGAACGACGGCAGCGACGGCAACGACGGCAACGAAAAGCTCGGGAGCGAAAACCCACCGCCCGCCGCCGCGGCCGGCGTCGCCACCGCCGGCGCCTCGGCGCGTTCCGGTCGAACGAATCGCCTCGGCTCGGGCGTCGGTTTCTTCGCGTACTTCTCCCGCACGTTATACCTCTTACTCGCCGCGGCGTCGTAATCCACCCCGAACGCCGTCTCGCTCACGTTTACGATCTCACGCGTCGCGCGCGCGTCGAGCGCGTACGCGGGCGTCGCCGCGAGGACGAGCGCCATCGTCGTCGCGATCGCCCCTTCGGCCATCGGCGATTGATTCATCCCTCGCGCCCGCGTCGCCGCGCGCGCGCGATGGCGCCTCGCCCCGACGCCCGTCGTCGTCCGCGTCGTCGTCGTCGTCGCGCGCATCGTCGTCGTTCGGCGTCGATGTGTGCGGTCGCGTCGACGCGATCGTGGATTCGGTGCATGGAATCCGAGTCAGCATTCCATCCATCGATCGATCGCCGTCTCGATCGCCCGCGTCTCGGCGTCGATCGATCGCGCGGCGTCGACCGCGACGACGACGCCGACGCGTCGATCGATCTCGACGCCGACGCGATCGACGCGCGCGCGGTGACGGGCGATGGAGATGCCGATCGATCGATCGAGACGCCGATCGCGCGACCGCACACCGCGCGACGCCGCGCGCGATGGACGCCGCGCCCGATGACGGCGACGCCGAGACGTGGACGCCGCCGAGCGCGTCGGCGCTGCGCGCGAGCGGACGCGTGGGGGTGCGACGGGCGTTTTTGCGTCCGCCGCC
>NC_014426.2:254466-273506 GCF_000214015.3 Ostreococcus tauri | reverse complement strand
TTCGGGGCGCGAGCGAAACGGGCGAAGGGCGCGTCGAGGGGGACCGGGGGTGCGCGTGGGTTGTGCGTCGCGGCGACGCGCGGGGCGTGCGCGCGCGGCGACGCGTGCGCGTTTTCGCACGACGTCGAGGGATTCTTGACGCGTAAACCGAAGGATCTCCCTGGGGTGTGCACGTTCGCGCGCGCGGTGGATGGATGCCCGTATGGGGTTCGGTGTCGGTATCTCGGCTCGCACGATGGCGGGAAGGGGGGGGCGGCGACGGAGGAGACGGTCGCGTTGGAGCCGCCGCGCGCGATTGAAAAGGAGATAAATTTCTTGGATAGAGATCTGATGGTGAAACTGAGGAAGAAGGCGTACGATTTCACGCGCGCGGATTCAATCGTGAAAGATGTCCTGGGCCAGATGTCGGCGGAGACGCAGGCTGCGGCGAAGGATGACGGCGCGGCGGAGAGCGCGCCGAAACGCGCAAAAGTCGCCGCCGCGGACGACGACGACACCACGCAGGCTGGCGCGTTCACGAAAGTTCGCGAAGGCGAGAAGAAGAAGATTGATTTCAAGGATAAACTTTATCTCGCCCCGCTCACGACGGTCGGGAACTTACCGTTTCGACGCGTGTGTAAAACGCTCGGAGCTGACATTACGTGCGGAGAGATGGCGTTGGTGACAAATTTGCTGCAGGGTCAGCCGAGCGAGTGGGCGCTTCTCCGCAGGCACAAGAGCGAAGATATTTTTGGGGTGCAGATATGCGGTGGCTACCCCGACACGGTCACGCGTTGCTGTCAACTCCTCGAGGAGAACATCGACGTCGATTTCATCGACATCAACATGGGTTGTCCAATCGACTTGGTGTGCCAAAAGGGATACGGATCGATGATGCTCGAGAAACCGAAAAATATTGAAAAGGTTCTTCGAGCCGCGAGCGCCGCGCTCACATCGACGTCGTTGACGTTCAAGACGCGGATCGCGTACACCGACAGCAGCCGTGTGGCGCACACCCTTTCGCCGAAGGTTGCGGGCTGGGGCGCGGCGGCGATGACGCTCCACGGGCGAACGCGCGCGCAGCGTTACCGCTCCGTCGCGGATTGGGAATACATCAAGCTCACGAAAGAAGTGAGCTCGGTGCCTTTGATTGGGAACGGTGACGTGTACATGCAGAGCGATTATTACACGCACATGGCGGAACACTCTGTGGACACGTGCATGCTGGCGCGAGGCGCGCTCATCAAACCTTGGCTCTTCACAGAAATCAAAGAGCGTCGCGATTGGGACATTTCTTCGAGTGAGCGTTTCGATATTTTGAAGTCGTTCGTCTCGCATGGCTTGGAGCACTGGGGATGCGATTCGAGGGGCGTCGAGAACACGCGAAAGTATCTCCTCGAGTGGATGTCGTTCACGTGTCGGTACACTCCTCTTGGCATTCTGGAACAAGGCTACGAGCACGTCGACATGACTCAACGCCCGCCGCACTTCGTAGGGCGAGATGATCTCGAAACTCTCATGGCGAGCACGGACGCGCGGGATTGGGTAAAAATTTCAACCATGTTGCTCGGACCGCCGCCGGAGAATTTCAACTTTCAGCCGAAACACAAGTCGAACGCGTATGCGACCGAAGGCGGTGCCGCGTTGGGCGACATGGATCAGGGCTAGCTGACTATCTGATTGTAACAACAGTAAAAAATCAACAACTAGAGAGCGCGGCGCCGCATGTAAACTGCGACTTCAATGTGACGAGTATTCGGAAAGTGGTCCAACACTATAAACTTCTCGACGACGTGCGTACTGAGTCCATTTCGAATGTTTTGGAGCAAGTTTTCAGGGCCACACGACACGTAGAGCACGTGGTCAAACGTACTCACCAAACGCAAGGTGTCTGGATCGAGTCCAGCTCGAGGTGGGTCCACGAGTACGACGTCAAAATCTGTACTCGAGAGCGCTTTGCCTTGTACGTCTACAAACTTTCCCGCCATCATGCTTCTCGCCACGTTCTGACTATCAGCTAACACGACTTCCACATTGTCGATCTCGTTCATCTCTAAACTCTCGCGGGCTGCCGTCACTAAGCTCGGATTGATCTCGACCGCGACGATGCGATCGAAAATGGTTGCCAATGCGCACGAGTGATTCGCGCATCCGCAATACAGCTCGAGCGCGCTCACGTTCTTCCCATCTCCCACGATTTCGCACGCGCACGCGCGAAGAAACTCCATCGTCGCGATCGTTATCGCTCTATTCGGGTTCGAAAAGCTTCCTTCCGCGTGATGATACCTCAAAGTCGTCCCATCTCGAAGCTCGTACGTCTCCTCCACTCGATCGCTCCCCGTCTTTACGACCACGCCCTTCGATCGCCCCATGAGCTCAACCTTTGCGAACACGCCGTCGCCGTCGTTCGCCAACATTTCCCTCGCCGCATCCAACCACTCGCCCTCCTCGATCGGCGTCGAGTACACCAGCGTCACCAAGACGCGTCCGCTCGCGACGGACGCCAAGAAGTGCGCCGCCTCCAGCCCTCGCTCGCACGCTTTTCTTCGCTCCGCCGCTCGCAGCACGCCCTTCATGACGTCCTGAATCGCTCCCACCGCGTCTGGAAACGTCTCCACGATCGCGTTCGGTCCACCGTTCGCCCACAGCGCGTACTTGAGCGCGCCCGCGTCGTCGCGAACGACTTGAAACCGACATCGACTTCGATGTCCCGAGTTCGCGCTCTCGGCAATCTCAAACGACGTCGACGGCGTCAAGACGTCCGCGAACGCGACGCGGAGACGCGCCACCTTGTTCTCGAGCGACATCGCGCGCGTTCGACGCCCGCGCGCGCGACGAACGCGCGTCGCGCGGTGCGGCGTGCGCGAAGTCAAAGGCTGAATACGAACCGCCGCATTGACCGACGTGCGCGGACGCGCGCGGCGCGGTGCGCGCGACGGGAGCGATCGAGGGCGCGTCGACGGCGCGTCGCTCGGGATTGTACCATGGCGCGCGCGTCCCGGACGCGACGGGAGGAGCGCGCGGTGAACGACGAGGCGCTCGTCGCGACGTTTCGTGAACTCGAGCGCGAGCTCGTGGGCAAGGCGCGAGAGTGCGCGCGCGCGGTCGAGGCGAACGCGCGCCGACGCGACGCGCAGGGTGAGGAGAGCGTTCGGGTGCAGTGGGAAGAGACGGAGCGATGGCGAGCGTGGTGCGCGAGGGCGAGGATGCAGACGTTGCGATGCGTCGACGCGCTCGCGCGCCGCGCGCAAACCGAATCGACGAGACGCGCGCTTCGACGATGGCGCGAGGCGATGAAGGAGGCAAATGAGGAACGCCGCGTAGAAATCACAAGAAGGCGTGAAGTCCAGCGTTCGGTTTTCGCGTCTTGGCGCTCGCTGGGGCGGAGCGCGCGTTTGAGAGCCGCTCGCGCGAATTCAGAGGCAACGTTGACTCGCGAGACGACGTTTTACGACGCGCGATGCGATGACGCCGTGGCGAAGCTCGCTCCACGTTCCGATGCGCGCGTAAAACGTCACACGAGATCCGTAGAGAGCTCAGAGTCCGAAGTTCGGCGGGCCTTCATGCGAGGCGTATGCGTGTTGAATCTCGAAGCGGCGAGAGTTTTGTAACGGAACGGTGTGCTAAAACTCGTGCGAGTGCTATTTCAATTGTTTTGTGTTTTTCTACTGGTATCCCGCGTGAATTACTCACGCCGTGATAAGTCTCGGAGCGATGGCCATGCTCATCAGCTCTTGGAATAAAAGTTTGCACGCATACGGTACCATGACCTGGACGACGGACGTGCGCTCGCTCGGGTTCTTGCAACACTCGAACGTTTGGTTCTTCAAGTTGGCGACAGCGATCAAACCACACTTCTGGCAGACGTGGATTCTGTACGCATCGGACTGGTCCATCAGACGTTCCTTCAGGAACGAGGCGGCACCGTGACTCATGATACAATCGCGTTCCATTTCTCCGAAACGCAAACCACCGTCTCTCGATCGACCCTCCATTGGTTGACGCGTCAAGATTTGTACAGGACCGCGGCCGCGAGAGTGAATCTTGTCGTCGACCATGTGCTTCAGACGCTGATAGTACGTAGGACCGATGAAGATTTGTGCGTCCAACATGCGACCGGTGTGGCCGTTGTACATGACTTCGTTGCCGCGCTTCTGGTAACCGCACTTGTGGAGCATCGTCGAGATGTCTTCCGCGGTCACAGGCGTGAAGGGTGTGGCGTCCCCTTCCTTGCCCATGCACGCCGCGACCTTACCCATGATACACTCCACGAGCTGACCGATAGTCATCCGCGAAGGAATGGCGTGCGGGTTGACAATTATGTCTGGCGTGATACCCTCGCACGTGAAAGGCATATCTTCTTGCGTGTACGTCATACCGACGGTACCCTTCTGACCGTGTCTGGATGAAAACTTATCACCAACTTGCGGTGTTCGCATCGATCGAACTCGAAGTTTCACGAAGCGCAAGCCTTGATCGTTCGTCGTGAGCAATACTTGATCGATTATACCAGTCTCAGCGTGCTTCATGCCCGTGGAGCAATCCTTCTTGGAGAAGCGCTTCGAGAGCACTGCCGAGTCGTCTTCAGGAAGCGGTGCGGTTTTACCGATGATAATATCATCGCCGCTGACGCGTGTGCCGGGACAGATCAAACCATCGTCATCAAGCTTGTCGTAAGTGCCATGGCGCATACCCAAGCACGTGTCTCTATCGGGTCTCTCAAACTCTTCGCGGCTCAGGCTGCCTTGCTTTTTCTCCTCATCCTTGAATGATCTGTAGTACAACGAACGGAACAAACCGCGATCGATTGCGCTCTGGTTCATGAGCACTGAATCTTCTTGGTTGTAACCGGTGTAGCACATGATGGCGACCACCGCATTGCAACCAGCGGGGAGTTCGCGGAAGTGCAAGTACTCCATGGCGCGCGTGGTAACCAGCGGCTTTTGCGGGTAGAAAAGGACGTAACCCAGCGTATCCATGCGAATTTGGTAGTTCGTGACGTACATGCCCATCGCTTGCTTACCCATAGCGCTCTGGTAAGTGTTACGTGGAGACTGGTTGTGATCTGGGAACGGAATGATGGAGGCACAAATGCCCAAAATCATCGACGGGTGGATCTCGCAGTGCGTGTACCTGATGGCGACGCCTGTCTTCCTGTCCGCACTTTGACGAGCCGCGGCAAGATCATCGATTGTCATGGAAATCATAGTCGTTTCCTCTTCTTCAGTGTCGACATATTCGATGAAGCCAGACGTGACGAGTTCATTCCACGAGTAACCGGTGACGTCCTTCTCGGTGAGCAACTCAATGTGCTGCTTCTTGATGCGAAGCTTTTGATCGTCGTCCACGATGAACAACGGGCGCGTGCATCTACCGTAGTCGGTGTATAATCGGAGCTCCTTCAGCCGAATGTCGTGCACGACGCTCACTGAAGAATCGACATCACACTGACGACGAAGCTTACGCAGGGTGCGCACCAAGTCGGCAGGATCTCGGTGAACACCAACCCAGACGCCGTTCAGGAAAATCTTCGTGGACTCGGCAATGAGTGACGGCGAGATTTCTTCCAGATTCTCCATGGTCCACTCGTCCAAGAACTCCAAAATCGGTTCGGACGGCGAGCCGACGGAAACAAGAGCCATTAGCGCAAGGTTCTTCACCAACCCGACAGCCTGACCTTCGGGAGTCTCCGCCGGACAAATCATACCCCAAAGAGAGTTGTGTAACTGACGTGGCTTCGCCAACTTACCCTCGCGACCAATCGGAGAGTTAATACGACGAAGGTGCGAAAGCGTGGAGGAGTAAGAGAGGCGGTTTAGCACTTGGCTGACACCTGCCCGAATATCCTGAGCTCCTTGTGACCCCCAGTTCCCGGTTGCGAGCGAATATTTCAACCCTTGAGTAATCGTCTTCGCCTTGATCGCAAGTTGCAGCTGAATTTCTTTACCGCTGTCGATGCATCGCTGGCAGTACAGACGTACATCCTTCGTGAGCTTGCGGAAAAGCTGTCGGAAGAGTTGCGCGAGCAGCGGACCGCCGAGATCCAAACGCTTGTTCCCGTAGTGATCGCGGTCATCCTCCGGACGTCGACCGAGCGAGCACAGCAGCAAACGGTGAATCATGTAACCCAAAAAGTACGCTTTCTTCGTCTCACAGTCTTCGCGAACGCCTACGTGCGGGAGAAGCTCCTTTTGAAGAATCTCCTTGGCGTACTTGATGCGCTTTTCCCGTGACACACCCACCGCGGAGCCACGCTTACCGATAAAATCAAGCGCAACTTCCTGCGACTGAATCACGAACGCCTCTTCGATCGATGGTCGAAGCATTTCCATCATTTCATTGTCGGCAAGATCGTAGCAGATGTGCTCCAAGATGTCCTTATCCGCGACGAAACCGAGAGCTCGGAAAACGACAAAGATCGGTATGTCGGTTCGAATGTACGGCAGCGTGCATCGAATTGGCCCCGGCGCGTCCTTCGTACCCACAGCGTGCATCTGACGCATTACGCACGAACTCGCGCCGCGAGAGCCACGCTCTGGTTGACTGCGGCATTCCGCTTGCCACATGAATTTGCTCGGTTGCTTCTTCTCGAACACGTACACGTGGTTTGTGCTCATTCTTTCTTGCGCGATGAGAACCTTCTCACTGCCGTTGATGACGAAGTAACCGCCTTCATCGTACGGGCACTCTCCGAGCTCGGTCAACTCCTTATCCGTGTGACCGTGGAGCGAGCAGTAGTCGGAGCGCAACATAATCGGCACCTTGCCGATGAACACCTTCTTGATCTCCTCCTTCTCCACCGTCGTTTCGCCCTCCGGAGTCACGGTCGTGATTTCCTTTACCATGTCCACGTACAGTGGCGCTGAGTACGTGAGGTTACGCAATCGAGCTTCCTTGGGGAAAAGTGTCGTCGTGTACCCGTCCGCCTCGGTCACCATCGGTTTACTCAGGTAAATCTGGTTAAAGCTAATCTTGTACGTCTTCTTCTCCATGTCCTCGATGTCTTGTCCCGGCAAGTGCTGATGCTCGGGCGTGAGTTCCATCTCACGCATCTCATCTGAGTGTCGAGCAAGCGTTCGCTCGTCAGTTTCTCGTCCCGCGTCGCGCTCCGCCTTCAATGCCCTAGACCCCTCTCTGCCTCAACGCGCGCGCGTTCGCGATACGTACCGACTATTTCTTGCATCGTGTGCTGGATGAACTCATTGAACGAGTCCAACTGCTGGCGCACCAGGCCCTTCTCCTCAAAGAAAGAGCTGATGACCACCCACGCGTCTTCCTGTAGACGTTCAGCGCGGCCCTTTCCGTCAGTCTCTACGATCTCGTGATCGTTCGCACGCCTCGTCCGCTCGCGGTCGATTTCGCTCGCGTGAAGCACGTCGAAGCATCACGCGTCGGCATCTTCGTCGCTTCGTCGCGATCGCGCGCCGTTCGAGGCGCGACGGCGACGCGCGAGCGCCGAATGCGTCGCGATCGCGATCTTTCAATCGTCGGCGCGGTCACGCACCTGTCCGATCTCCTCCTCCTCGTCCTCCTCGTGACCGTCGACGCGCATGTCGACGTCGTCTTCGTCGTAGACGCCCATGACGATCGGTGGTTTCGCGATTCGGCGGGCGACGCGCGCGCGCGAATGCGGTCGGTGACGAGCGTCTGAGGGTTTAGATTGGTGTCGGCGCGACGCGCGCGCGGAACGGAGCGGCGAAGTGCTGACGCGCGAGCTTTACAACCGCAATGGCGGAAAAAATCGGTCTAAAACGACTAAATGATGGGATGGTCAGTGCGCGTCACGGCCGCATCCGTAGATCACGGCCTCGGCGTGCCGACGAATGAAAAATTTTTGCCTCGGCGAGAGCGAGCCGGACACGGCTTCGACGAGCGGATTGGCGTTGGATTCGTCCTGCCCCGCGGGTCTGAGGGCGTGCGCCACGGCGCCGGCGGGTGATGACAAGAGATCGTACATTCCGAGCGCGATGAAGTGACGAAACCAGTCCGCGATAGGTCCAGGACCGGCGTTGATGAGGATTTCGGGCACGAAGAGCGGCTTTGAAGCCGTCATTGACACGAGCGTTTTGCCGAGGCCCTTGAACGTGACGACGTCCTGTAGGAACGGTCGCATCACGTCTTCGCCCAACGCTTCCATCACGCCAAAGTTTGTCGTCATCAGACGATTGATGAAATCGCGCTTTGGCTTGGCGCCTATCCGCACCGACATGCAGCGCTGGAACAACCACGCAGCGCTCAGCGCGGGCTGATACGCGTTGATCGACCGTAGAGCGTCTCGATCGAGCGCGTTAGCGTCCAAAGCCTCTTCCACGGCGCCGGTAATGCGATTGACGTGACGCAGAATAGCTGCCAAGCCGCCGAAACTGAGGGGACTTTGAATGCCGCTCGCGTCGCCTATCGCGAGCACGCGGTCGATCTCCGTCTTCAGAGGTGAGTTTCGAAACGTCGGAAACAGTCCGAACAACACTCGCTTCACCTTGACGTCATCCATGGACGACAGGCCTTGGTACGCGGGCATGTATTCCCAGTAATCGTCGAGCATGGACGCGATGGACGGTCGCGCTTCTTCGGCATCCATGTACGTAAACATGTACGTCGTTCGATCCCCCGGGCCCGACGACGCTGGGAACGCCTCCCAAAAGTATTGTCCACGGTAATCTGTCTCGATGTCCGTCACGGTTCGTATGAGATCGGCGGACTCGTTCTTCGACGCGTCGAACCCCTCGGCGCAGGTTCCGACGACGACGCACACGCCGTCCGGTTTCGCCCCGCCGCGAATCTGTCGCACGATTGGTGAGTTAAATCCCATGCAATCGAGCACCAATCGCGCGTGCACGGCGTTGCCGTCGACGTCGAGCACGGCGCAGTCGTCGTACACGTCCACGCCGTTCAAGGACGCGCGCTCCATGACCCGCCCGCCCGCCTCCTCGAAGCGCTCCCGACACTTCGCCACCAGTCTCGCCGGACTCACGCCGCAATTCAAGACGTCGCGCGTCACGATATCTTCCTTCTCACTCCCATGGAACCCACACCGAATCGGATTAAACTCAATCATCGTCACCTCGTCCGCGTCCTCCGCCGTCAACGCGCCCGCGCGCACCAACGCCTCCAGCTCCGCCCGGCTCACGTTCCACTCCTGTTCTCTTCCACGCAACTCCCCTCGCTCGATCACGCACACCCGCCCCCCCCGTCTCTGCAGCGCGCACGCGACCAAAATCCCGAGCGTGCCACCGCACACCGCGACGTCGAACGCGTCGCTCGCCGTCTCCGTCGCCGCCCGCCGTCTCCGTCGCCGCGCGAACGCCTCGCCGTCGCCCCGTCCCGCGCCGCGCCGCATCGACGTCCACGCCGCGTCCAACCGCATCAACCCCTCCAGCGTCGTCGTCCCGCCCGCGCCGCGCGCCGCGGACGCGTCGTCGTCATCGCGCGCGCTCGCGATGGATTCCATGATCTCAATCGTCCGCGCGCTCGGTCCATCCCGCGCCACGCCGCCCGCGACGCGCGCGCCGACGCGCCGACGTCCACGCGCGCGCGTCCACGCCGGCGCGGTGTCCACGCGCGCGCGCATCGCGCGACGCCGAGTGCGTCACGCCGATGGCGGTCACCCACAAGTCATGACCCTTCACTCGACGCCACCACTCGACGCCATGGCGGCCGACGCCGACGCCGCGACCGCCCCCGCGCTCGGCACCGCGGTCTTCCGCGTCCTGTGCGCCGAAACCCGCGTCGGTGGGTTGATCGGGCGCCAGGGGAAGCGCGTGCGCGGGATCGTCACCGAGACCGGGGCCCAGGTGAAGGTGTTGGCGAGCACGGCGCGGTGTCACGAGCGCGCGGTGTTAATCTTCGCCCCGCGCGCGCGCGATGGACCCGGTGATACGTGCGCGGCGCGCGAGGGCGCGCGCAGGGTGGTGCGGTACCTCACGCGCGCGCGCGCGGTGACGGAGGATGAATGCGACGGCGCGCGGGACGAGAGCGAGGACGAGAGCGACGACGACGACGACGGTCGTCGTGGAGATGGCGTCGGTGGTCAAGACCTCGGGCGGTCGACCGCGCACGTCACGCTGCGATTGCTCGTGCCGGCGGGACAGGCGGGACATCTCATCGGGAAAGGGGGGGAGAACATACAAGAGGTGCGAAAACGGGCGAACGGGGCGCACGTGGCGGTGCAAGAGGTCGGGCAGGTCCCGCCGTGCGCCACGAGCGAGGATCGCGTGGTTGAGATTCACGGGAAACCGAAGGACGTGCGGGTGGCGGCGGACGCGGTGTTCGAGTCGCTGAAGGATTACTTGGTCGATTCGAGCGTGTTGGGGCACTACCAGCCCACGGTGGCGGCGCCCGCGGGGGCGAACGTCGGGGACGTGGGCGCGACGGCGATGGGAATCGGGAATCACCCGATGTCCGCGCCCATGGGTATGGCGCCCGTCGGTATGGCGCCCGTGGGGATGGCGCCGGGAACGATGATGATTCCCGTCATGCCGATGATGACGCAGATGCAACCGGGAATGCAACCCGCGGGGATGCCTCCGGTACACGACAGCGTCGAAATCGATGGAGAAAAGGTGGCGAACGTGCTCGGCGAACACGGCGCCAACATATCCACAATCGCGCAAATCTCCGGGTGCCAAGTCTCACTCATCGAGACGAATCCGGACACGAACCTGAGCGAAGTCGAACTCTCGGGGCCGCACGAAAGTAATATCGCGGCCGCGAAGAGTCTCGTTCGCGCCTTCGCCGAGGGCGAAATGATGCCTGCCCAAGCCTTTCAGCCTGGATATCCGATGTACATGCCGATGCCTTTTCCCCCGCAACAAATGAACGGAGGCATCGGCTCGCCTCTTGCCCCCGAGTCCGAATAAACTGCTTTGAGTGTTGTTGAGTTGTGCGCGAGCCGCGTTGACGCGTGTTGATAGTAATTTTGTGTGAGCTACGAGCTCTGTATCGTCCTTGTTATGATGAACCAATGTTTTCGAGTCAGTTCGCCGAGGCTGATCGGCTCATCGATGTCGATCCTCGAGTAAATTACATTACGACGTCGTCAAGTAATCTTGAGCAACTCTATGTCGAATAGCAGCGTCTTGTCGATCATGCCTTGATTTTCGAGCACGAAACCGAGCGCACGCTCACCGCTAAAATTGTTCGGCTGCGGCTTCTTTTTCCGCCAGTTTCGCCCTTCGGGATACCCCAAAGCCGAGTTATTCGCTGGAACGATGATTCGTCGAATACCTCCGACTTTCATCCCGACGATCGCCTCGCGAAACGCCCCGATGACGTCCTCATCGCTCGCCTTAAACCTGAAGAAATCCTTCGTCTCACCCGTAAACGCCCCCCCCTTGGTCTTATTCCTCGCCTCGAACGGTCGACCGTAGTACCCGATCGTGTATCCGTCCCAATCGATCGTCGCCGTCTTCCCGCGCGTCGCCTCAAACGTCTCGCCGTCGCCGAGCACCATGTCCTTGTACTGCAACCCGCTCGCGGCGCGCTCGAAATCCGGATACAGCACCTCCCGCTTGCCGTAATCCTTCCCCGATCCCTGGAGCGCGTCCATGTACACCGCGTCGCCGTACTCGGCGCGCGCCCCGTCCGTCCCGCGCGCATTCGCGATCGTCACCAGCGTCGTCACCAGCGCGACGCGCCGCGACGCCGACGCGTGGACATCGCCCTGACCCGCGCGCGCATCGACGCGTCGCCGCGCCCGCGTCGCGCGCGGCGTCCACGCGCGCGTCGTCGTCGACATCATTCGAGACGCGCGCGCGAGTGCGGGTCGGGCGATGATGGATGCCGCGTCGGCGACGCCGCGGCGCGCGCGCGCGGACGCGGGCGAGGACGACGGAGGCGCGTCGACGTCCGCGGCGCGCGCGCTCGTGACGTGGGCGCGCGCGCGCGGGCGAGCGATCAGGGACGGACGACGACGACGCGCGCGTGCGATGGAAGATGAACGGCGCGCGCACGCCGCGCGCGTCGCGCGCGCGCTCGCGAGCGATGGCGGGTCGGGGGCGACGTCTGGGCGCGGTGGACGACGGGCGGCGCTCGTGGAGGCGCTCGAGGGCGGCGCGCGCGTGGACGCGGGGCGGGTGCGAACGCTGGCGAGCGACGGCGGCGTCCCGGACGACGACGACGGGCGCACGCGGGCGTTGGTGTGGAAGCTGTGCCTGGGATATCTCCCGGAGGAGCGAACGCGGTGGGCGAGCGTCGAGCGGGGACGACGGGAGGCGTACGATGGGTTCGTGGAGGAGTTTTGCGCGCGCGCGGACGCGCGCGCGGCGTGGATGGAGAGATACGTCGGGGATGCGATCGCGGAGCAAATCGACCGGGACGTCATGCGCGTGCATCCGGACATGCATTTCTTCAACGATGAGGGCGAAGACGGGCGGCGGAGGAAGGATCACATGCGAGACGCGCTGTACGTGTACGCCAAGCTGAATCCGGGAGTCGGATACGTGCAGGGCATGCACGAGATGTTTGGCTGTCTGTATTACGTCTTCGCCACGTCGATGAAGGATGAATCGAACACGCGCGCGGCGGCGGCGGACGCTTTTTATTGTTTCACGGAGATTTTCAGTGAATTTCGAGACGTCTTCGTCAAGGAGTTGGACGCCACGGATCAAGGCGTGCGAGCGTATTTAGATGCTCTGAGTGACATGCTGGCGACTCACGGTCCCGAGGTGCACGGTCACTTGACGAGCATGAATCTATCGACGTCAATGTACGCGTTTCGTTGGATCACGTTGCTCTTCACGCAGGACTTTGAGTTCGCCGACGTGTTGCGACTGTGGGACGTCATGCTCGCGTCGCCGAGATCGAGGATGGAGTGCTTACTTCGACTGTGCGTGGCGTGCGTGTTAAACATAGGTACCGAGCTCATCGAAGGTGATTTCGCGACGTGCATGAAGATGCTACAGAATTATCCACCCGTGGACATACGCCGGATAACGAGACTCGCCGCGGCGCTTCCGTACGGGATCCAACTAGACGCGTAACGTGTAACATTACCGGTTTCCTACAGCCACCGCGTGGACTTACAAACTGAACTAACTAATCGATCACGCCCCTCGAGCCTCACGACGCGTCGCGTCGTGGAGAATGTCCACGTCGACGCACCCCTCTGGAATTTGCACGTATCGCACCACGCTTCCGCGAATGAAACAGTTCCGCACGCTCCGCATGTGCGGGTACCGCTCCTCATCCGCCACCCGCGTATTCTCAAGCTTAATGTTCAAGTACTGATCCACCGAGACGAGCGTTCCCGTGATGGCGAGATCGTTCTTGAGCTCCACCGTCACCGGTTTCCCGACGAGCGTCTTAAAGTACGAGTAAAACAACCTACGATCGCGCGCGACGACACCGCCGTTCCGTCAGTCCCCGCGTCCGCGTCCGAACGCGCTCGACGTCGTCCACTCGCGATCGACCCACGCGCGCGCGTCGCGCGACGACGACGACGACGACGCACATTGTCCCTTCGATCGAATCGAATCGCCCACCGCGATCGACCCTTTCCTTCGCCGACCCGAGACCCCACGCGCGCGTGAGCCCGCGCGCGACGCCGAGCGCGGTCGCTCGCCGAGCGCCTCGCGCGAGGTCCGACGCGCGGTGTGTCGCGCCGCGCCCGGCGTCGACGCGACATCGTTCGATGCCCCCGTCGTCGGCGCGCGGCGTGTTTACACACTTCCCGTTGGTGGCGTCACGCGCACGGCGTGTTTACACACTTCAAGTGAGTGGCGTCACGCCCGACCCAGGGGAACGTGGACCGGCGCGCCGACGTGAAGTCGCGCCGGGCGACGCGCGACGCCGACGCGGGCGACGCCGACGCGGACGACGGACGGGATGTCGATCGACGTCCCGTCCGCGCCCGCGCGCGTCGACGGGCGACGCGCGCGGGGGGGTGGGACCGCGATGGGAGGCGAATCGTCATCATCATCGACGTCGGCGTCGACGCGCGCGGTGGCGCGCGCCGCGCGATGGGCGCTCGAGGGCGTCGGTGCGGTCGCGGCACGCGCGGGGGTGGGCGTGACGCGGGCGCGGGCGGCGGTGGGGGCGCGGGCGCGATATGTGGGGGCGATGGCGAAGAGGTTCGCGGTGGAGCAGTTTCCGCCGGACGCGGCGTGGATCGAACACGCCGATCGCGTGCGGGAGTTGGCGGCGTACGAGGCGGCGTTTGGGGTCGAGTCGGATGCGATGGCGTGTGTGCCGTCGAGCGCGTCGGTGGAGGGGAGAATCGATGCCGTGTGCGCGCGCGTGGATGCGTTGGTTTTGGAATCGCCGGCGACGGTTTCGGGCGTCGGGACGTCGGAGGACGACGATGAAGACGAGCGCGACGAGGAGGACGGTGCGTCGGACGCAGTCGCCGATGACGCGACGGTTGTCGTTCTGGAGGCTGTGGACGACGACGACGACGACGATGACGAGGGCGTGGATGAAGATCGTATCGCGTCGACGGAGATGTGTTCGTCGTCGTCGCCGTCGTTCGACGAACGCGACGTCGTCTTCGAGACCACGCCCGAGCGAGACGACGCACCGCGAGAGCACCGAGTCGTCGTCGTCCCTAAGGTGTTAATTTTGGACGACACGCTCCCGCAATCAAACACCGTGAGTTTTGTGCCTCCAAGGGAAGCCGCGTCGCGCAAACTCACGGGCAAAATCACAAAGGCGAGCGCGTACTGGCGCAATGTACGTGGCGGGAACGACGGCATCGACCGACCAATCGTCGTCCGATTCGCGCCTCCGACGCCACTTTCTCCCCAGTGCGCGACGCCGAGCCCGCCTGCGGTGGTCAAAACGCTCTCCGCGTACCCGGAGACGCCTCCGTGGTACGTCAAAAAATTCAACGCGGAGACGCGCGAGTTACAGAAAACCGCTCGAACACTCATCGACTGGACCACCGAGACGTTCAACGAGCTCTGTCCAGATCTAGACGACTTCACGTACACCCTGTCGTGGTTCGACACCGCCGAGGCCGCCGTCGCCGGACCGTCGCGATTCGAGCGCGCCAAGCTTGAGTAACCGACTCGTTGTAACGACGCGGCGTCACACACCGACGCATGACCGACTCCGCCGCGCGCCTAGAGGCGTACCTCGCGAGAACGGACCCACACGCATCCTCTGCCGTCGTTTCCGTCGCGACGCGCGATGCGTGTGACCCGGACGACGCGCTCAGAGCGACCGTGCGCAGGAGGATAGAGCTTCGGTTGATGGGACACGACGTGTTCGCCCCGCGTGCGACGTCCTCCATCGCGAGCGAGCGGCGCGCGCGGGCGATCGGTCATCACACGCTCGCGGGAGAGGCGCCGGACGAGGGTGAGAGCGCGGTGACGACGAGGACGGAGGAAGATGAGGAGGATGCGACGATGGATTGCGCTTCGGGACGGAACGCGGTCGCGGCGACGACGAAAACGCGGGCGGCGGACGCGGTGCTCAGACGGTTGGTGCAGGAGTTAAATGAGGAGAGGGATTCTGACGGGGAGGAGGAGTGGAAGCCGGATGGGACGCGATGGGAGGAGACGCCGGATTTTCTCAACGCGGCTACGAGCGCCAGCGCAAAGTCGTTGCGGGAGAAATATCCAGAGTTGTGGGGTCCCGATAACGCGCTCGGTGAGCGGTGAGCGCGGATGTGCGTTGTTCATAGACCTCGCGGCCGTTGAGATAGAAATAATAGCTCTAAGAAACTACCGGGAGAGGTATCGAGTCTAAGTAGATTTCCCCGTGGACGTCTTGGCGACGCGCCAGTCTGACTTTTTCGCACTCGAGAGCCAGTCGATAGTCTCACGAGTGAGACGAATCCACGCGTAGGCGATCACCGGTGAGAGTAAAACCACGACGTAATACGGTTCGTCGTTCATGGAGCACTTTCCTTTGCACGCCTTTTCCGCCGCGGAGTTGGCGCACGCGCCGAGCACTCGTCTCGTCCCTTCCTCGTAGCACACCTTGGTGCTCACGCGATCGATTGCGAAGAGCGACGCGCTCTCCATCCACTTCGCCCCGAGGTTACTCACGGTGTTCAAGATGGTCATGTACGTTCCTCCCATATCCGCGTCGGAGACGCGATTATAAAACGCCATGAACGATATGAAGTGCGCGTTGCTGAACGCGCTGTACGCGGAGAGCCAGAGAAATAGCACGACGTAGTATCCGTACGGAATGGATCCCTTCGGCATCGCCGATACGTTCGGTGCAAAGTACACGAGCCCGGCCGCGAAGGCGCACGCGACACCGCGCCAGACCCACGTCTTCGTGATGGCGTCGAGCGGCCGCTCGCCCGCGGTCCATTTTCGGGTGAGCATCGGCATCGCGAGATTAATCGGCGTCATGAGCGCCGACATCGTGGCGATGTGCGTCTTCGGCACCCCCTTTTCTAGAAGCTTCAGCGTCGTCAGCGTCTCAGAGGCGCTGAACGCGATGAAACGCGTGAGCAACACCGCGCTCAGTTTGAGCACCGCCGGCAAGCGCAGAATGGAAAGAGCCTGCGAGTACGCTTCTCGAACGCTCATCGCGGTCTCATTCTTGGTCTCCTTCGTCACGTAGACGAACGCCGCGGACGCGATGAAAACGTATCCCCAGAAAGATATGAACGCCCCCAGATCGACCCCGTACGAGTTCAGGGTTAAGAATCCCGTGAAACACACGAAGAAACCAATCATCTGCCCCACCGCGTTACACGTCGAGGCGAGACCGACATTCTTTTCGCTCAGCATCGTCAGCGCCCATCCGTCGACCGCGATGTCTTGACTCGCCAACAGCAGATACAACCAAAAGAACGTCCACGTCAGCGTTCGTACATCACTTCCTTCCTCGCTGATCAATCGTCCGAGCGCGTTCGCGAGCGCCAACAGCGTGCACCCGACCGCGAGCTGCAGCGGCAGCACCCACGTCCGCCTCTGCCCCATCTTCCGCGACCACACCGCGTCGACGATCGGCGCCCACAACACTTTCAGCGAAAACGGCCAAGAGGCGAGCGAAAAGATCCCTTGCTCGGCGTACGTCGCCCCGCGCTCCTGCAAGATGAATCCCACGCTCGCGCTCAGTCCCATCGGCACCCCTTGCAACGTGTACAGCACCAAGAGCAGGCACACCGCGCGGAAATCCTTTCGTCCGAGTCCAAAGTACCCATCGCCCGTCGTCGCCGCGGCCTCGTCGCCGCGCGTCCTCGTCGCGCGCGATCGCTTTCCATTCGTCGACGACGTCCGTGTCACCGCCCGTCGCGCCGCGGACGTTCCACCGCGCGCGCGCGACGCCCCACGCCTCGCCGCGCGTCCGTCGCGTCCGTCGTCGCCCATGCCGCGCGCGCGTGTGCGGGAATCGCGGCGTGAAGGAATCATTCGACGCGCGCGACGTCCGCGCACAAAGTCCATTCGCGGCATCGCCGCACGACGCCGCGCGCGATGCCGACGACGCGCGGCGCCAAGCGCGCGTTCGCCGTCTTCGCCTGCGCGCGCCCGCGTCGCGGCGACGACGACGACGACGACGCGGACGGCGTCGACGCGTCGGCGCGGCGGTTGACGCGATTGTTGACGAAGAAATCGGGCGAACGCGTCGTCGTCGTGCGCGCGGACGCGCGCGCGGCGTGGCGACGGGCGGGAACGGGCGTGCGCGCGGCGAAACGATTGGCGGCGACGAGCGAGACGAGCGCGCGCGTCGCGCGGGCGCTCAGGGAGCGCATCGAACTCGAGCTGGAGGGTGAATCCGCGCGCGAGGCGCGCGAGCGAGCGGGAATACAGACGCTGGACGGACGATTGGGGCGACTCGGGATGCGTCGCATCGCGATGGTTGGGGACGGGAATTGTCAATTTCGCGCGCTGAGTCACAACCTGTTCAAGAGTCAAGAGCGGCACGCCGAGGTGCGCGCCGCGGTCGTTCGCGACGTCGAGGCGCGTCGCGAAGAATTTGAGATATATTTCGAGTCCTCGCGAGAGTTTGAAAAATGGTTGAGGGAGATGAAGCGGGATCGAACGTGGGGGGACGAGCTGACGCTTCGCGCCGCGTGCGATTCGTTCGGAGTAAAGATACACGTGATTCAGTCGACCGAAAAGGGCTGGAATTTGATGTACGAACCGTTCGAGGTCAAGTCGAAGCGCGTGGCGTTCATCAGCTACGTCTCTCCCGTGCACTACGACGCGATTGC
Source organism: Ostreococcus tauri (assembly GCF_000214015.3). Taxonomy (NCBI): domain Eukaryota; kingdom Viridiplantae; phylum Chlorophyta; class Mamiellophyceae; order Mamiellales; family Bathycoccaceae; genus Ostreococcus; species Ostreococcus tauri. The sequence continues at coordinate 255,415 of NC_014426.2, read as the reverse complement.
TGAGAGGTGACTATTTTCTATTTGTTGTACGCTCCGTTGTAACGAGCCGCGACGCTCACTCGTCGAACAGACTATCACCGATGGACTGGATGACACTCGCGAGTGCCTGATTGCGCGACGTTTTCACGCGCAAACGCGACGCATGCGCCTCGGCAGCCTTTGCCGCGGCTCGAGCGCGAAACATCTCGCGAATCGCCTCATCCTTCGCGCGCTCCTCGTATTTCAGCGCCGCGACCAAGTCTCTCGCTCGCGCGTCCGCGGCGTCCAGCCGCGCGCGCAGTTCAACCGTATCGGGTCCCGAATTCTGATCGACGAGCATGCGTAGCTTGGATAACTCGCCCTCTCGCACCGCGTCGTTCGCTCGAAGACGCGACAGCTCGTTCTCCAATCCCGCGCGCAGCTCTTCCTCTCGCGCCAGTCTCTCCTCCAAGTCTCTCGTCCGCGTACCACCCGCCGCGCTCAGCGCCACCGCCTGGCTAAACTCATCCACCTCACGCTCCGCCGCCGTCACGCGCGCGTTCACCGCGTTCGCGTACGACTCCGCGCGTTCACTCCTCCGTTTCGCCTCCTCCAGCTCGGCTCTCGCCCGCGTCGTCTCCGCCCCCGCCCGCGCCGCGTCGTCCCGCAACTCCCGCTCTCTCCCCCGCCACGCCTCCTCACTCGTCCGCAGCATCGCCTTCACCTCGACCAACTCCTTTCGCACCGCCTCCTCGCCCAATTTCCATCGCGCCGCGTCGCTCTCCGCCGCCCGCGCGTTTCTCTCGGCGTCGTCCCGCGCGTCCCGTCCGCGCGCCATCGCCGCCTCCACCTCCGCCCGCGCCGCGCGCTCGCGCTCCAATCGCTCCGCCATCGTTCGCATCGACGCCCGGTATCGCGCTCGACGAGCGCCCGTCGTCGCGCCTCACGCGCCGTCGACGCGTCCGCCTCGAGCGTCACCGCGCGTCGCGAG
>NC_014426.2:249022-254446 GCF_000214015.3 Ostreococcus tauri | reverse complement strand
CGATCGCCGACACAGGCGCACAATTCCTGAACCTTTCAGCGTGGCGGAGAACGTGGACGAGAAAGCAGCGCGACGGCGCAAGGCATTGGCGGAAGAGCGAGTCCGTCGTGAGCTCGAGGAGTGCACTTTTGAACCGGCGACGAACGCATCGCGAAGAAGCTAGTATGTATTACACTGTACAAGTACGATATAATCGCTGATTTGTCCGCCACGACAGTCGCTCAACGCACTGCCGGTGCTAATATTGAAATCCCGGCGAACGCGATTGCCGCCCGCTTCTCCATCTCGTTCGCGTCGACGTCTAACAGAGCAGCACCGGCACGTTCGCACGCTATCGACGCGCACGCGACCCCTCTCGCGATGGCTATCAGCAGACTTGCGCCCTCCGCCAGTGCTCCCACCGCGCCTCCAACGAGCGCGTCACCGGCACCGACGAGAGATACAACGTCCGCTCTCACCGCCGGAACGTGCGTGTGTGTCGCTCGAGAAACCTCGCCGTCGCTCGGCGCGCTGGAGACGACCACACCAAGCGGGCCGAGAGTGAGGACTACGTGCTCGCATCCGGCAGCTAAAACCGTGCACACGTCACTCGCGAGAGCATCCAACGCCTCGCTTGCGTTCTTAAACTTGAACTCTGGGTTGAACGGACACGGCGACATGGGTGATCCCTTCGCCCATCCCCGACGAACCCCGTTTGCGAGCTCTCGAAGCTCCGCGGCGTTGGGCGAACAAAACGTCACTCCACGGAGCGGTCGAGCGGCGTCGTCAACTCCGCCTCCCAAGATCCGCGTTGACTTTTCCACGCTCACTGGTTCGTACCAAAGCCACTTATTGAACTTTCTCGCCATCTCTTTCACCGTCTCGATCGCCTCTTGACCGAGATTACCGTCTAAAACCATCCCGCGCGCGTCCCGGCACGCGTTCGCCTGCGAGGCGCACCACGCGCTGTCCACCCCCTCCTCGACGATCTCCACGTCCGCGACGCACGCCGCGATCTCTCCATCACCATCCAGCACCGCTACGACGCGCGCCGTGCGTCCACCCTTCACTATTCGCACGCCATCGTCGCCTCCGCCGCGCGCCCGTCTCGACCACTCCTCGAGCGCCGCGTCTCCATCCGCGTCGTCACCCACCGCGCTCACCAATCGCGTCGACGTCCGCGCGCTCGCGGACGCGAAGCGCGCAGTAGTGATTCCACGTCCATCACCGCACCGTGGGTCAACAAATTGCCGACGATGGGTTCGTGACCATTCTGTGCCGCAAGCGCGATTGCGGTGAGCCCATCACTCGGGCGGGTCGCGTGCACGTTTGAGCCATGACCGATGAGAAAGCGAACAATTTCTGCGTGACCTCGATCACTTGCCTGGATTATCGGATCACATCCATCAGACGTGTTGACTACAGCCCCGTTCTCAATGAGCAATCGAACGATATCGAGGGAACCGCGGTCTGCGGCGAAGGCGATTGCGGAAAAGCCGCGAAAGTGCACGCTCTCATCGCAGCGTGTATTGACGTCGGCACCGTAATTAATGAGTGCTCTTACCAAATCGATCTTGTCCGCCATGCAGGCAGCCATGAGACCCGTCAATCCACGCATCACGCGCTGCTCGTCACTCGGATTGACGCGCGCATCGAACGCGCCGTTGACGTCAACCCCGTGTTGAACGAGACAGTGCACGACTTTGTCGTGTCCCGCGTAGCATGACTTGACCATCGCGTTCACAGCAGTAGACGATGTTGAATACGTACCCGTGCTCTCCGGCGACGTCGGCGAGATGAGTTCATTCACGAAAACATCCGCGAGTCCATTCTCTACGGCGAGCGATATCGGCGTATGGCCGTGCTTATTTCTGACGTGCACATCTGCCTTGGCGTCGAGAAGTAGTTTAATGATATCCACGTCTCGCTCTCCCACAGCCTCATGGAGCGGGGTGTCCCCATTTATCGTTTGCGCGTGCACGTCGACATCCTCGGCTTCGAGAAGAGCGCGGACGAAACTTGATTTTCTGCGCCGTACCGCGATGTGGAGCGCCGTCACGCCTTGTAAATCATCCGCGTTCACGCGCACCCCCTTGTGAAGAAGCATTCGAACGATATTCACGGTGGAACACCAACGCACTGCGACCATGAGCACGGAGCTTCCATCCTTGCGCGTCGCGTCCGCGTCCGCGCCCGCGTCGAGCGCGCGTCGCGCGATTCCCTCGTACCCCCCCCGCGCCGCCGCGTGCAGCGCCGTTTCTCCACAGAACCCAACCACGGGCACATCCCACGTCCCCACCCCCCCTTCCGACGTCTCCACGCACGTCTCGCACCCCCCCGACGCGGCGACGTACGTCGCAATCGGGATCTCGAACGAGCTCGGGAGCGCCCGTCGTAATCGCTCGCGCGTCCGCGCGCACCGCGCGCACGTCTCCTCCGCGCGCTCCCCCGGCAAATCGATCGCGTCGCCGAGATCGACGTCCTCGAACGCGACGACGACCGCCTTCCCACGCGCGCGGCGATCGTCCGTCGCGCCCATCGGCGTGACGCGATCTGGGCACCACGCCCGTCGACGCGATCGAGGCACCACGCCCGTCGACGCGTGCGTCCGTCCGTCGTCGACGCCGCGTCGACGCCGCGCGCGTCGACGCGCCGACGCCGCGCGCGCGATCGTCGCGACCGACGATGCGCGCGGTCGCGTCGACGCGTCGTCCTCGGCATCGGCGCGTCGAGCGAAAACCAGAACGATGCGACGATGGGGCGCGTCCCATCGCCCGTGCGTCGTCGTCGAAAAAACGACCCTCGCACGCGCGGTACCGCGCGCGCGGTCGCTTCGAAAGCGTCGCGAGGGATGGTAAACGTCCACGGCGCGATCGTCGTCGCGATCGATCGAGGCGGACGACGTCGCGTGCGATCGATGGGTGAATGCGATGGGACGGCGATGGGACGGGCGGTCGATGCGCTCGATCTAGGGTTTAGCTCGAGCGTCGAGTTCGCGAACGAGGGTTTTCCGATGCGTGGCGTCGGCGCGATCGATCGTCCTCGACACCGCGTTCGCTCGCGCGCGATGACGCCCGCGCTTCGCCCGCGCGTGGACATTCGCGCGTTCGGCGCGCGCGGGAGCGGACGCGGTGCCGACGCGACCGTGGACGCGTCCACCGAGGTGGTTTCTGCAAAGGATGGATCGTCAGCCACCGCGAGTGGTGGGCGAGGGACGGACGGGGACGGTGACGCGCGCGCGCGTGGGATCGGGTCCGTGGTGACGCACGCGTACGATAGAGCGACGATGTTGGCGATGCGGACGTCCATGGGGGCGAGCGAGCTCCCGGTGGAGCTGAGCGCGTCGACGATCGAGTGCGTGCTGAACGACGCGAACGAAGCCGTCGCGCGCGCCGAGGGGAGCGTCTGGGGTAAAGGACATAAAGACCCTGGGAAGGAGAAGGATAAGGCGGTGATGCAGGAGACGGAGACCGTGGCCGCGGCGAGCGAGCGACCGGCGACCGCGGCGCCGGGGCAGAGCGTCGGTCCTCTGGACGTGGATAAGTCCAAGCGCGTCGCGCGCGCCGCGTGCAACAAGCTCTCGGACGATAAAGTCGAACGAGCGGTGGCGCAGTTGAAGGATTGCGCGATGAATGAGATCGAGGTGGCGAAAACGTTGGCGAGCGCCATCGTCGATCGGTGCGTCTCGGACGAGCGCGCGGCGAACGCGTGCGCCGAGCTGTGCGTCAAGGCGAACGCGTTGGCGCCCAACGCGTATTTGATCAACAACGGCGCGTCGAGCGCGTCGTTCAAGTCCTTGTTCCTGAGCGCTTTGCAGGACGATTTCGAGGCGGCGGAGCTGGCGAGACAGACTCTCGCGAAATCGGTCGCGGACCGATTCGAGCGCGAAGCCGCGGCGAAGAAATTGAAGACGCGCGCGTGCGGCGCGGCTAGGACGGTCGGCGCTCTCTACGTTCGCGGTTTCGTCGGCGAAGGCGTCGTTCGAGCGATCGCGGATGAGCTCATCGGCGAATCTGGGACGACGCCGAGCGAAGATTACGTCGACGCCATGTGCGGTCTCCTCGAGACGTGCGGCGCGGTTTTGGATAAAAACATGAAGAAGGTTGTCGACGCCTACGTCGCTCGGCTCAACGTCTGGGGCGAATCCGACGAATTGAACGCTCTAGTTCGATTCGCGTGCCGAGACGTGATCGAATCGCGCCTGACGGGGTGGAAATCGAAGAAGACGGCGTCCGCGGATGACTCGAAAAAGTCTTCCCATTCCGTCGCGGATGCGCTCGCGAACGCGACGCCCGCCGTTTCCGATGAAATCCTGTTCCCGGAGGGACCGAAATCGACGAGCGCATCGTTCGCGCCGTTGCGCGGTCCATACGCCGCGCCGGCGGGAACGACGACGTTTCCCACCGCGGCGAACCGCGCCGCGCTCGAGGCGAAACTCCGGAGCGACGCCAAGGCGCGCGCCGAGGCCAAGGCGGAAGCCGCGGCGGCCGCCGCCAGCGGCGCCGTCCCGTCGAGTTCAAACTACAGCGCCGAGCAAGCGGATCAAAAGATCGCATCCTTCGTCGACGAGTACTGCCAAGTCGGCGACGTCAGCGAAGCTCTGTTGTGCGTCTCCGACGTGATCAAACGCACGAGCGACGAGGAGGCGACGAAGATGAACGTCGCGCGCGCGCTCGTCGATCGCGTCGTCAACGAATCCACGGTGAAGACGGCTGATTTGGTCGCAAAATTGCTCGCCGCGCTCTTCACCGACGGTGGGTTCGACACGTCCACGCTCGAGCAGGCGATCGGCGACGTCGTGAGCGTGCTCGACGACATCGCGATCGATTGCCCCATGGCGCCCAAGCTCTTGTCGAAAGTGGTCGCATCCGTCGTCGCCGCCGGCGCCGTCGCGCTCGATTTCATCACCGCCGCCGGAAGCGGCATCGAGGACGTCACCGTTCGCCGCGACTTTGCGGGCGCCGCCCTCGTGGAGCTCCGCGCGGCGAAGTTCGCCGGCTTGGTCGCGGGCGCGTTGGAGATCAAAGAGTTCGCCTCCACGACGGACGACGGCGTCGACACCGTCACGGAGTGGTTGGAGAAGTTAAACTTGCGCGATTTAGTGGCGTAGTGTGTCATCGATACCGTCCACGATCGAAGAGGAGACGCCCGCGCGTCGGCTCGCGCGTCCGACGTCTCGCGCGTTCGAACCGCATCCGCCGACCTCGCGTCGCCGCCTCCATCGTCGCCGCGATCTCGCACGGCACCCCGCGGTGATCCCACGCACGGTCGCGCTCGAGCAGTTTCCATCGCCCCCGTCGTCGTCGTCGCGCGCGCGCGCGTCCACCGGCTCCGCCGTCGCCCGTCGCGCGCCCACCGCGTCCACCGCGCGCGTCGCGCGCCCACATTTTTGCCCACCGACCTGGAATCCCGCGGTCGCGCCCCGGAACCCGCGGTCGCGGTCGT
>NC_014426.2:223193-249002 GCF_000214015.3 Ostreococcus tauri | reverse complement strand
CGTGAACGCGCGAGCGAACGCGCGGACGCCGACGCGAACGGACGGCTGGACGTCGAGCGCGTGAACGATGCGATCGATGCGTGAGGGTTCTGCGGTGGCGCGGGTCGGCGCGGTGCGGGCGCGAAGAGGGGCGCGGCGCGCGAGCGCGCGGTCGAGGAGCGAGCGCGGACGCGTCGTTGGACGCGCGATGCCGGTGGGGACGCCGATTCGGTGTGAAAATCACTTTCTTCACCTGGACGATTACACCAAGGAGGAGGTGCAGGAGCTCATTGATATCGCGTCGAGCGAGAAGAAGCGTCTGCAGAGCGGTGATCGAAGCTATCGCCCATTCGAGGGGAAGACGCTGGCGATGATATTCGCGAAGCAGTCGCTGCGAACGCGGGTGAGCTTCGAGACGGGGTTCTCGTTGCTCGGTGGAAACGCGGTTTATTTGGGACCGGATGACATTTCCATCGGTAAGCGCGAGGCGACGAAGGACATCTCGCGCGTGCTGTCGAGGTACAATGACATCATTATGGCCCGGTTGTTCTCGCATAACGACATCGTCGAGTTAGCCGAATACTCTAGCGTGCCCGTGGTGAACGGGTTGACGGACTACAACCATCCGTGCCAGATTTTGGCCGACGCGTTGACTATTTATGAGTGCCTCGGGCGACTCGAAAACGTCAAAATCGTGTACGTCGGTGACGGTAACAACATCGTGCACTCGTGGCTAAACCTGGCGGCGGTGTTCCCGATTCATTTCGTGTGCGTGTGCCCCGAGGAGTACACCCCCGACGAGGCGACGCTCAAGAAGGCGATCGACGCCGGCATCTCCACCATCGAAATCTCCCACGATCCGGACGAGGGCGTCAAGGGTGCTGACGTCATCTACTCCGACGTTTGGGCCTCGATGGGTCAAAAACACGAGGCCGAGCAGCGTAAAAAGGATTTCCAAGGCTATCAAGTCGACGCTGAGATGATGGCCGCGACGCCGAACGCCATCTTCATGCACTGCCTTCCCGCCGAGCGCGGCTTGGAGTGCACCGACGAAGTTCTCGAGGCCCCGTACTCCGTCGTCTTCCAACAAGCCGAGAACCGCATGCACGCCCAAAACGCCGTCATGCTCAAACTCCTCGGCTGCAAGTGATCGCCCGACGATGTCTCGTTAAAAAGTCCTAAACACTAAAACCAGCGTAGCACGATGTAGCGCCTTTGAGAACTTCCGGCGAGCGTCGCCTCACACCGCACCGCCTGAACGCGCGCGATGTCCGACAAATCGACCGAGGAGCTCACGGACCTCCTCTCGCGCGTCACCGAGGTGCGCGTGCGCCCGCGCGCGCGACGAAACGCACGCACGAAGGCGCTCCGTTTCCATCCGTGACGAAAATGTACGCTCGACTGACGGCGCCCTTCTCTCGCGCCACAGGCGGCGAAGCGCGAGCGCGCGCTCGGATCGGCCATGCTCGAGTACGACGCGCAGTACGCTGAGCTCCAAGACGTCGTGCGGTCGGTCAAAGAGCGCGAGACGCACGCGGTCATGGTGCCGTGCACAAAGTTTGGAATGTTCGAGGGCGAGCTCGCGGGCGGCGGCGACGCGGAGCTCTTGGTGGGCATCGGACAGGATTACCTCGTCGAGCGCGACGTGGACGGCGCGGTGGAAATCATCGAAAGAAGACGGGATTTGCTCAGGACGAAGGCGGCGGACGCGGAGCGGAACGCGATGTTGATGGAGTCGAGGGCGCGCATGGCGGAGACGTTGGATCGAAGCGGCGGCGGTTTGGGGACGATTGGGGAGGACGAACCGCTCGTCGAGGACGGTCGAGCGCGAATCGCGAAGCGGAAGGACGGTATCGTGGAGATAACCGAGGTGTACGAGGCGAACGATGACGAGATCGCATCGATATCGACCTTGGCGCCGAGCTCGCAGAACGACCGCGTGGACGCGGGCGCGGCGCGAGGTGACTTGGACGATTTCATCGCACGTTTGGAGGCGATGGAGATGAAGGACGATTCCGCCGTCGCGAGCTCTTCAGCGCCGGCCGATGACGATGCGGATAATGAGTTTGACCCCGAGGAGGACGGGGGCGAACCGCCCACCATCGAGTGTCCGGAGGATTTCCCAAAGTACGAGCGATGGAAAGCCAAGAGAGACGCGAAGGATAAGGAGTTGAGGGCGGCGGCTGAGCGCTCGCGAGCGCGTGCAGAGACAGAGCGTTCGAGAAATGAGGCCGAGATCAGGAGGAAGAACCCACCGCTCAGAGAAACCGTCATAGAGAGGAAACCTGGAGAGCGCAGCCGCTTCTCGGAGGAACCGATCGTCGACGTGAACCGGAAACTCTCGCGGTATCAAATGAAAAAGTTAGGTTTGCTAGAATAATGTCACAACGGACAACAATAGAACTACTAGTTGTACAGTATACACCTACTCGAAGCGATCAAACTGCCTCGCGTCGACGACCTCATCGAGCTTGACGAACGAAAACGTCTTGGTCAGCGCCTCAGTCTGGTCGATCCGCGCGTCCTCCGCCTCGTCCTCGATCGGGGCGCAAAACTCTGGAAGTAATCTTTCCTTCGCCGCGAGTTTGGACCCTAGGGCGTGCCTCTTTACAAACGCCGCCGCGTGCGCCCCCGCGGGTGAATTCAAGAACTCATCCGTCCCTCTGCAGTCGTGCGACGCAAAGTCTGGAAAAGCAGCCGCCTCCTCCATGACGCCATTCTCGATAATCATCGACTTTATCCACGACTTTTTCGTCTTCACCACCGACCACATCTCGCGATTCATTCGCATCTCCGTCGTGAGCCACTTCGACGTCTCTTCACTCAGCAATTCATCGAAAGTCTCTGCGAGCGACCCGCCGCCGCCCTTTCCGCTCGGCCCCTTGACGAAGCGTAACTTTTGCACCGTCACCGGATCTACGAACGCGGTGAGCATCTTGTACAGCCCGTTGAACAGCTTCGGCGCCTCGACGAAGATCATCATCTCCAAACGCTCCGGATACGATCTCGCGAAGAGTGACAGACACTTCATCGCCGTGTTCGGGTTCATGCTTCCCGCGCCGAGTTTATGAAAGTCGCACACCCACACGTACTGATCGTACGGATATTCGGGCAAGAACCTCTCCAAGAGCTCCAAAACCTGCACACAGTGCTCGACGTTACTCGCCGGTTTTCCATCGAGCGCCAAACCGATGTCCGAGTACACCACCGCGCGTCCGCACGCGTCGAAGCCAATCTGTTGCATGTAATGACTCCCAAAGTCGCCCTCGAAGCATCGCTCGCATCGCGTCTCCTCCGGTTTCGCCCCGTCGCGCCATCGCACCGTCCGTCGCAATCGTTTCGTCGCCTTGACCACGTCTCCCTTATCCGCGCGCACGAACCGCTCCACCGTGCGCCTGTCGCACCACCGTCGCGCGCCGTCGCCGCACGTCGCCAAGTCACCCGCGAGCGCATCGAACACCGCGTCGACGTCCGTCGACGCGATCGCGCGCGCCATTCGATCGCGACGCGGCTTCGTCGTCACCGCCGTCGACGCGCGCGCGCCGTCGCGCGCGCCCATGGTCGTCGACGCGGCGCCGCGCGCGTCGCGCGCGCGTCGGGGACTCGCGCGGGCGCACCGCGTGGCGTCGGTCGCGGTACATCGCTCTCCAATACGCGCCGTGTGTCCGAACGTGCGTATATCGGTGTCGCACCACGCCGCGGCCCATGGGTGATAAAAACTAATGTCGGACACACGGTGTGTACTGGAGAGAGATCTACGCTTGACGCGAGGGACGAATAGGGACGCCACACATCCCGCGACGAATCGCGCGCAGGGGTCTCCAGGGTGCGCGCGCGCGCGTCCCGCACTCACTCGCACCCCATGTCCGCCGCCGTTCAGGTGCGCGCGCGCGCGCCGTGGCGTGAACAATGCGCGCGACGCGCGTTCGATCGCGCGCGGCGTCCACGGCGACGGCGATCGAACGCGCGTCGACGACGACCGCGAACGATGGGCGATCGTGGATAATCGCGCTGGCGCGACACCCTCGGGACGAAGGCGCGGGCGGCGAGGGGTGACGACGACCGCGAACGCGCGACTGACGATGGACGCGCGTGGGCGAATATGCAGACCGTCGAACTCACCGCCCGCACCGCGATCGCGGGCAACTTCCGCAAGGCCACGACGCCGCGCGCCGCTGCCAAGGTGCGCGTGTGCGCCATCGATCGCGATCGAGCGCGCGTGCGACGCGCGCGTGGTGCGCGGAGACTGACGAACGCGACGGCGTGCGTGACGCAGGCGAACGTGAACGTCGTCACCGAGGCCAAGGTTAAGGTTGCCATCAACGGTTTCGGCCGCATCGGTGCGTGTGGCGAGCGGAAAACGCGCGCGTGGACGATCGATCGCGTCAGATAAGGGTGATGGCGTTGTTTATCCAAACGATGGTGGCGCGCGCGTCGACGACGCGCGCGTCGTGACGATGGATGCGTTGATGCGTCGTAAATTCTTTCGTCGGATGCGTCGCTCGACGGGCGCGTCACCCGTCGCTACGGTCGTCGCAGCGGGGGCGTTGGCGACGACGCTCGAGGCCACGTCATGCGCAACCCTGGTTGTTGGGATATTTGACTGACCTCGGATACTTCTTGTTTTTCCCACGCAAACAGGCCGTAACTTCGTCCGCTGCTGGAAGACCCGCGGCCCGGACTGCCCGCTCCAAGTCGTGTGCGTGAACCAATCCGGTGGCGCCAAGCCGGCGGCGCACTTGCTCAAGTATGACTCCATCTTGGGCACGTTCAAGTCGGATGTCAAGGTGATTGACGACTCGACCATCTCTGTCGACGGTGACGTCATTAAGGTTGTCTCCGACCGTGACCCGCTCAACCTTCCGTGGAAGGAAATGGGCATCGACATCGTCATCGAAGGTACCGGTGTCTTCCTCGACGGTCCGGGCGCGGGTAAGCACATCACCGCCGGCGCGAAGAAGGTTGTCATCACCGCTCCGGCGAAGGGCAACGACATCCCGACCTACGTCGTCGGTGTCAACGCCGACCAATTTGACCCGAGCGCCAACATCGTGTCCAACGCGTCGTGCACCACGAACTGCTTGGCGCCGTTCGCCAAGGTTATCGACGACAAGTTCGGCATCGTCAAGGGTACCATGACCACCACCCACTCCTACACCGGTGACCAGCGCATCCTCGATGCGTCCCACCGTGACTTGCGCCGTGCCCGTGCCGCCGCCTTGAACATTGTGCCGACCTCCACCGGTGCCGCCAAGGCTGTCGCGCTGGTGTTGCCGCAACTCAAGGGCAAGCTCAACGGCATTGCGCTCCGCGTGCCAACCCCGAACGTCTCCATCGTCGACCTCGTCGTCAACGTCGAGAAGAAGGGTGTCACTGCCGAAGAGGTCAACGCTGCCTTCAAGGAATACGCCGACGGCCCGATGAAGGGCGTGCTCGCGATCACCGACACGCCGCTCGTGTCCGTTGACTTCCGATGCACCGACGTCTCCACGACCATTGACGCCGCGCTCACCATGGTTATGGGTGACGACATGGTCAAGGTTGTCGCCTGGTACGACAACGAGTGGGGCTACACCCAACGTGTGGTTGACCTCACCCTCATCGTCGCCAACAGCCTCATCAACGAAGGCAGCGTGACCCTCGACCCGCTCGATCAGCTCTGCTCCGACGACCCCTCGGCGGATGAGTGCAAGGTGTTCGACAGCTAAATTCGACGTGCAGGCAGTGCTTTCAGTGGGGAACCCCCATTTCCCACGAATAACGAGTATTAACACTTACTGTAATCACAGTGTCTAGAGACAGATTTGATCCCCTCCCTTAATCTCCCCTCTCGCGTTGCGATGAAAGCGCCGCCCGCTCCACGTGAAACCTACGAATGAGGGACGTGCGGGCATACAGTATTGTGTATTGCTGCGATTAAATCGTCAATTCGATATTACACTACTCAACGAGTGAATCGGTTCTTGCGTCTTCAGCTGCTCGTGTGCGTTCGTTTCTCATAAAGCTGGATTGGAATCTGGAAAGCCTCCTCCTTCCGTACTACCGCCGACAATGGCGCTGAGCTTTTGCGTGAGAAGATAATTTGCCATCTGCACCCCTTCCTGCGATCCGGTGATGACAACCTTTCTGTTCCTCGTACCCTCAAAGAAGTCATCGCGAGCGCTCACTTTGATTCGACACCCGCTTGCTACCTGTACCTCCGCGATCGTGCGCCCCCCGCGACCGAGCACGGCGCCGATGAGCGAGTCTGGAATCGTGACGAGTATTGATGTTTCATCATCACCCCCGCGGCGACTGCTCCCAGAGACGGAACGACCATGGTCGCCACTTCGTCGCCCCCCACCGATGCGCGCCCCAAGCGGCGCCTGAACGCTGTACGTGCTCTGACGGTGCACGAGCGTCGCGTACGAGGGATCCTCGCAGAGCGTCGTCGCCACGAGCGCCACCGCGCGCAACACGCTATCCATCGCCCCCGTGATCGTCAGCGTGCGATCGTTACATCCCGGCAGCATTCGATCCTGATTACTCAGCTTGATATCCGCCTGCGAATCCTCGACGAAATTTCGAATCTTCGACCCGCCTTTTCCGATGACGCACCCGCAGCACCCGTTGGGCACCACCAGCGCGAGCTGCGGCGTCCCCGAGCGATCGATCCCCTCTCCGTCCGCCACGAGTTTGGTCAATATCAGGTACAGCACCTGTAAGATCGCGTTCAAATCACCGCTCACGATCACCACCCGATCATTCGTTCCCGGGAACACCTCGCGACTCCTCGAGAGTTGTACCCGCGCCCCCGTGAGCGCCTGGAACTCGTTAATCGTCGCCCCCCCCTTCCCGATCACGCTCCCCGCCGCGCTCGGAGAGATGAGAAACTTTAGCGTGAACGCATCGTCGACGATCGCGTCGGCGTCGTCCGCGCCGGCGTCGCGCGCGGCGTCGGCGTCGGCGTCGGCGTCGGCGTTCGCACCCATCGCCTCGTCCACGGCGCGCACCTCCGCCATAGCTCGCGTCGCGCTCGCGCCGCGATCGTCCGCGCGAACGCGCGCGCGCGGTGAAGCGAAATAAAACGCGACGGGCGCGCGATGGGACGACGCGTCGGCGACGCGCGCGCGCGCGTGCGAGGGCGATGACGATCGCGCGTCGGCTCGACACTGCCGCGTCAGCACCGCCGGCGGCGTGGGGGTATTTATAGCGCGCGATCGCCCTTTGTGGGCGTGTGCATGGTATGTGTGCGCGTCCATCATCGCGCGTGACGTCTAAACCCTACGTACACCGCCATCGACGCGTCCGCGCCCGCGCCACGACCGCGCGCGCGGTGGCGCGGGCGACCGCGGGCGCGCATGCCGGCCCCGGCGTCGTCCGCGTCCGCGTCGGCGCGCGCGAAGACGTCGGGCGCGCGTGGGGGCGTGGTGAAGCGAAGCGCACCGTCGCCGGGTGGCTTGCTCGCGACGATCCTCGGTGACGTGAAGCGCTCGAACGCGGCGCGGGCGAAGGCGACGGCGCTGTCGGGAGGGAAGAAGATCGACAGGGACGATGTGCTCGATCGAGAGTCCAGGGCGCACGAGGCGAGGAAGAGGTTTGAGCGCGAGACGCGAGAGCGGTTGGCGCGGGAGGTGGCGGCGAGCGCGAACGCGCGCGCGTTCGCCGAGTTTGAAAAGCTGGAAAAGCAATGGCGGAACGTCGTGCACGAGATCGCGGCGGAGATGAAATTGTTTTCGGAGAGCGTGGAGATTGGGGAGGAGGAGGAGAAGCTGGTGATTGTGTACAAGACGGATCCGGAGCTCGCGCGCGGCGGAGGTGGCGCGCGAGGAGACGGGGAGAAGAGCGTCGAGAAAGCTGCCACGGGACTGAAGAGGGGGGAGGCATTGAGCGATAAGGCGCCGCAGTTCGCGAGCGATGATGTGGAGCTCACCGTCGTCGGGACGGTGAAGCGGGACTTGCGTTCGGTGGAGGAGACAATTTTGGACATGAAGAAGGCAAAGGAGGCTAGGCCGGAGTAGAAGATTTGAAACGAAGTGAAATTCTAGATAACAACCAGTTCATAGTTCATCTTTCACCGTCGGTTCGGATGCGCGCCAACCGTGCTCTACGACCTCCGTGAACGCGCGAACCTCAGCGTCGAGTTCGGGCCATTCGGCGACGATGCGACGAGCGCCCTCAAGCTTTGGCTCCTTCGTCAGCGGATTATTGCACAGATCGATCGTCTTCGCAGCCGCTTTCGTCTCGTTACCGCACCACGATTCGCACCACAGCCAGGGCATGGGGAGGGAAAAGATCGGGACGTCGTGCTGGGCGTAATTTGGCAAGTCTTGATCGAGATTCGCCAACGACCCCGGATCGCGCGAGAGCGAATCGTACATCACTCTCAGCCTATCTCCCGCAGCAACGGCACGGAAACGATCCAAATCGACCACATAAAGTGCGCTAATGTGGTAAGGCTTCCCTCTGAGATGAGTCTGCCAGAATCCTTGCTTCCAGAATCGGAACCCCTCCATCTCTTTGTTATTGTCGCACATCGGCGTGTACCCGTACGGCGCACCGTGGAGGTTCATGTTCCAAAGCTCGCTCATGTCCGCGCGAACTATTTGGTCCGCGTCGACGAATATTACTTTATTAAGCTCGAGCGGGAACAGGACGTCCAAGAAGAGAATTTTATACGCCCAGATAATCCTTTGTTTCTCCGTCTGTTTGTTCAACCACGTGGGCCACTTGTAGCTCACGAGCTCGTACTCAAAGTCGTACTTCTCAGCCATGTGCGGCAGGAAGTCCTTGAACGATGGGGAAAGCCAGTTTTTGATGAACCAGAACTTCACAGGATTCTTGGTCGAACGCTTCACTGAAGCCATCATGATTTTGAGGAATCTCTCATACAGGTGACCCGAGGCAACACTAAAAATGTGAATACGCTCGTTGCTCTTCTTCTTGAGCACTTTTGAGAGCCATCCCGAAGGAGACGTAGAAGAGAGCCCGGCGTCTAATACGTCCGCCGTTTCCATACCTGCACGTCGTTTCAGTGAAATATCGAGACGGAGTCCAGCGAACGAATCAACTAAGACATCGATAGAGAGTTCGTCATCAGAAACGCGCAATTTTTCTGAGTCGGCGACGAGAAGGTCGTGGACTTCCTTGAAGGCGAAGATATCTGCCGACGCACCGGCACGTAGAGATAACCTATGCCGTCCCGGTGAAGAGGGAAGCTGGAAGTAGCCAAGATTAGACATGACGATGGTGCCCGGATTCACCGCCGTGTTCTTGTCCTCGAGAATGAGTTGTGTCCCGCGAGCCGGTGTTTGGTCTTTGTCGACGTCACTCACGTGACCGGTGATGAGAATCGACTCAAGTCTATACTCTGCACTCACTACCTTCTCCTTTATGTCTTTGAGTATGAGATTGTCCAGGTCATACTTCGCCTTGTGCGTCGTGACCATCCAAGGCTCTGGGAAATCGACATGCGTCGTCAACGTCTTGTGAGTAGGCACGTTAGTGATCACCACGAGAGGATCAGCATCAAGCGTTGCAGGTGGCAAAGCGTAGCGATAATATGACTTCAACGGTAGGTCTTGTAAAGCCGCCCTGGGATTGAGTACGACCCGAATCGTCACCTCATCGGGTAACCGGTCTCGTAAAAGAGCGAGCACCGGCGCCACGCGCTGCGCTTCTTTGCTCAAAGGATCGAGAACTGCCTCTATCTGAACGATTGTACCCGTGCCCGCCACGAAAGCCGTACTTTTCGCCTGAGCGATGAGCTTGTCCAGACTCTCTACCGTACGCTTGTTGGATGCTTTCTTTTGCTTAACAGCTACAAGCGCGGCGGCGTCAGAGATCGCCTGAGAAAGCAACTTGGGCTCGATGATAGGCTCAGATTTACCGAGCATTTCCGTCGAGACAACGTCGAAAATATACGTCGACCGTTGCGCCATTTCAACTTCTACCAACGCATCGATGTCAGTGACATCTATCGTGCACTTTCTCTCTGTGAGATCGAGTACTCTGCCATTTGCGACGATGGCGCAGTGTGAATTCATTCTATGATACGATAAGAATCGTTTGCTGTGCTGCACCACGTCAACCATGAGCTTCTCGTCGTTCGAGACTCGGTTGAAGTCATCCGCATTCAGTCCCACTCGTTCAGCGATCTCCTCTGCGGATGCTTCGCGCGATGAGAGAAGCTCTTCAAGAAATTTGGCGATCTTCGTCCTGCGCGTGGGGACATGTAATGCGGCTTGGATGGCGCGAGCACGCTCACCGAGAACATTCACGCCCGAGTGCACGACCGTGACTCTTGAATTCCTTCCAGCGTGTGACGATACGTGGGACACCGCCGCCGCGATCATTGCTGCTCCTAAATCTGTATCACCGTCGGCAACGACCACCAGCGACATCGCCTTCACTACGTCAATATCTCCGTGTTGAACGTACTCGAGTGCGTCGATCGATGCAAAGGGAATCGGTGCGTGATAAACAGGAGGAAACTTCTGCGTATCTACGATCCACGGCACATACTTCGTCGTGGCGCCCTGTTGCACAAACTCGGCCATGTTCTTGGTGGCCTCTGTCAACTCGTCTGTGAAGGCAAGGCGCTGCATCCTCGACATCTCCTGGCGCAAACTGTGAACGATGAGCTGGTCGAGCGTCGCTTGGCCTCTGAAGGCCATCATTTCATCTCCGTACTCTCCGTTCAATAAGAAGGACTGAGTCGTCAAACCTTTGCCCAACACGTGAGCACGAACGGCGTCCACATATTTATCCGCCTTTGGTGAGTCCGATGACTCAAACTCGTCGAACAGTTCGTCTGCTTCAAATTCGCTATCGTCGGCATACTTGTTCAGTGTTTTAACAAATGCTGCGCGAGCCATGGACACGGATGGTGGATAGTACATCGGCGGTGCCCACGGTGAAGAATCCTGGTGTGGACGACGACTAGCAGCAATAGCCGCTAAGAACTCGTGCTGAGCAACTGCTCCGTACTGCTGCAAAATGTAGTTAGCCGCTCGCATCACAGGCTCTCCCACGTCCGGGTACACCCTTTCACCAAGGACCTTGAGTTCCGGATCTTCGTTACCCAATTTCGTGACTACTACTTGAGCCATTCGTACCGGGACAGTGCTCTGTTGAAAATGAGCCATCATGCCGATGACATCCCACGTCGACGGCTTAGACGGATCGAGGAAGACGGCAAGATTGTACATGTTGTACTTCACCCTGTGGAATCCTCCTTGCGCTTGGAAACGTAGCTGGCCAAGGTTCTTGCTCCAACGTTTGTACTTCAAGTCCTTCTCCACGTCGTTGAAAAAAATGATGGAGTCGCTCGTCATGTTCACCTTCACACTAGCACCGGATCTGCCAGGCAACCGAAGAAGCCGTGAAACGGCAGATTCCGACAGACCGAGTCGGCTCAACGTTTGCGAGTGCTGGATTTCTTTCGAAATGATATCCGTTAGGGTGTAAATGTCGATGGTGTCCAGCTCGAGGTTTTCTCCGTTGAGTGACATCACGAGCCCACCTGGGTAAACCATCTTGTGGTTTCCCTTCACCTCGTTCACAAGTGTGGAGTTCAGTTTCATTCGCGAGAGCCCGTTCGCGAGAGATGGGAAATTTTGAGAGAGTTCCACCAATTCCCGGAGTGGGTCGTCTGCGAGCGCGATGCGCTGTGTCGCTTGAAGACCCAAATTACCGATATCCCACAATTTTAACGGCGCGTCTGAACTTAATTGCGCCTTACCCACAAGTTCATCTCGGAAGGAACGCAGTCCTTCGACGTGATCCGGATATGTCTCGCTCAGCTTGGCGAAATTGAAACCGAGTACGCTCTCATCCTTGAGCTCCGCGCCAGGCGACACCGTTGTCGCCTCATCGTCACTCCCGTCTTCGCTTTCACCACCATCGGTTTTGACTTTGCTATCATCAATGGCCTTGTATTCCATATTTTTCACCGCAAGCTCCACACCGAACCCCGCAAGACGGAGGTTATCCCCGGTCTGGCCGAGCGCCGCGCACCCATCATCCCGAGCGCACCCGTCGAAGAGCGTCGGCCTCAACACGTAATTCAACCGCCCTGCGTCGCTCGCGCCCGCTAAAATCTCGTGCATTTGCGCGAAACAAGTGGTTCCCGGCGCCGCGTACGCGATCGCCGTAGAAATATTGACGTTCTCATCCCTCCAAAACGCGTCGCGCGGCTCCGCTCGCCGTCCCCTCGCGCCCTCCGTCGTTCCGCCCTCGATCGCTCGACCTAACGCCTCGACCTCGCCGTACGTCTCTCCCTCATACATCACTCTGCAGCACCCATCGCTCGTCCCTACATCCGTCTCCGCTTGATCGCGCGTCGCCGCCACCCGCGGAGACGCGACGCGTAATCCGCGCGCCAGTCCCGCCGCTCGCGCGCTCGCCGCGCTTCCGTGCGCCCGCCTCGACGCTTCATCGATGAATCCATCGCACTCCGTCTTCGAATCACGCACACCCTCGTCTAACGATCGTGCGAGCGTCCAGAACGCGTCGCGGTCGACGTCCAGCGCGTAGGCGAGCGCCTCGAGCGAGATCGACGTCGAATTCCACCCAGCGCTCAGAGCCACCTCGACGCTTCGCGCGGCGTTCGATTCGCTCACACACGCGGCGCACAACGCAAAAACAAACGCCACGACGCGTCGACGACGCCACATCGCGTCCGAGCGTCCGCGATCGGCGTCACGGAGTGAAGATGTGCGTCAAAAACGACAGACGGAATACTTTTCCCGAAACGAATCCGCACGTCTCGACGCGCGCTCGTCCGCTTCGCGATGCCGCTCGGCGTGAGCGCGTCGACGATCGTGCTCATCGCCGCCGGTGCGCTCGCGCTCGGACCGAGGGACGTGCCGCTCGCGGCGAGGGCGCTCGGAAGGTTGACGGGACGGGCGACCGCGCACGCGTCGAAACTCGCGCGCGCGATCGAACGCGCGACGTCCGACGACGAGCTTCGAGGGATACAGGACGAGATGCGTGAGAGCGTGAAGGACCTGCGAGGGGTGGCGAGGGAGATCGGGCGCGAGTTGAAACCGAGCGGTGGAGAGCGAGGCGCGGGGCGCGGGGCGACGACGGGCGCGCGGACGAGCGCGGCGACGACGACGGTGAAGGAGGCGGTGGAGGCGACGCGGCGCGAGAATGTGATTCCAGTGAGCGCGAGGGAGATCGGACGGGGATCTGGGGGCGGGAGCACGGGCTCGGACGTGCTCGCGGCGATGCACGAGGAACGCGAGCTCGCGTACAAGGCGGCAAAGCTCATGGAGAGCGGCGCCGTGGACGCGTACCTGGCGAGTCGTGAACGCGAGGGCGGGTAAAGATGTCGTCGACGACTCGGACGGTGTAATTCTTTTGTATTAATGGTAGTGACAACGAAACAATTTGCGAAAGATGCGCTCGCCGCGACGATAACCAAACGTCTCTCTGTTGAGAGCTCCGATACCCAAGTCTCCCGAATCAAAGCTTGTTCAGGATGTGTTCGGTGACTTGCTTGCGCGTGTCCTCCGGTGACGTCACGGTGTGACCGATCGTCTTCGGTGACTCGAAGATCTCGTGATCGTTTCCGCCCTTGTACGTCTTGTCGCCGAAGAAGTGAATCTCGTCGAAATCATTCTCCACGAATCTCAGGCAGTACGTCTTATCCCATCCCTGCGGGAAAACGTCAAAGGAGATCTGCCCACCCACGGAGTACGTCAGACCGTAATCTGCGAACTCTTTTCGAAGGGTCTCCACGAATTTCGCTCGAACGCCCGCCTCTTTATCGAACCGCTCGAACTCGTCCCGCTCCTCCTGACTGCAGTTCCTTCCGATCGGCGACACGTTTAACATCCCACTCCTGAACTCGATGAACGTCCCGCGCTTGATCGGAATCTCCAAATCCGCGACGTACCGCAGCACAAAGTTGATGAACTTTTTCAACTTTTCCTCTCCGAGGTGCGTCTTCAGCGACTGCTTCGCCAACAACTCTCCACCCTTGAACGCCACCAACCCGTTCTCGGCGAACAGGTACTCGAACTCTCTCTCCGAGCCCTCACCGAGCTGTTCGGAGATCTTCACCAGGTCCGAGCCGCCGACGATCCCCACGGTGACTTTCGAGCGGAGATCTCTCATGAAGGTCTTCATCGTCTCATCCGCTCGTTTACGCGGCACCGTGAGCGTGCCATCGACGTCAAACAGCGCCAATACTCGCTTCGTCATCGTCTCCGCCCCCGCGTTCTCGTCGCTCTCGCTCTCAGCTCTCGAGGCGGCGTCGAAAGATGGCGTGCGCGGAACCCGGACGGGACGTCCACGTCACTCGCGCGCGCGCCGCCCCACCGCCCCCGTCGCCCGTCGCGCCGCCGTCCACCGCGTCGGCGTCGCGGGCGAGGGCACCCATCGTCCCTCGCGCCCGTCCGTCGCGGTCGTCGATACCGTCGTTCGAGCGATACGAACCGTCCCTCGACCGTCGACCTCGACCGTCGACGCGACGCGCCCATCGCGTTCGGCACCGCGGCGTCGCGCGCGCGCGTCTCGCCCTCGGTCACGCGCGCGCGCGGGCGGGGACGACGGGCGAGACGCGCCCCGCGTCGGCATCGCCGTCGACGGCCGCGCGTCGGCGTCGGCGTCGCCGTCGACGCCGCCGCGGCGTCGGCGCGCGCGTCGGGAGTCTCACATCGCCCCGTGTGGGGTCACACGCGGACCTTTTTGAGGGCGCCGCCGGGGGATCGGGTGTCGCCGCAGATCGGGTTTTTGTCGGACATTTGGCGTGAGTCATGACTCGAGTGGCGGGCACGCCGATTTTTATCGACACCCGAAACGTTCCACATAGCGTCTCGCGCGCTTCAATGGGGCGTTCGACGCACCGGTCGCGCCCGGCGCGACGGGCGACGCGCGCGCGGCGCGCCGCGCGCGCGACGACCGCAGAAGACGTCGCGATCGACATGAGCGTCCAGGAGTACATCGAAAAGCACGACCTCACGCGTAAGGTTGAGGAGGCGCTGAACGCCGCGGTGAAGGCCAAGGCGGATGAACCGCTCGCGTTCGTGGTGCGTGCGCCGATCGCGAGACGCGATCGATGGCGACGAGATGGCGACGGTGGATGTGTGCGCGCGCGCGACGGAAACAGCGCGCGCGGCGCGCGCGCGATGTGAGACATTCGCGTCGTCGAATGGAATTGAATCGATGGGAATATCGCGCCGGTTTTGGGGCGAGCGATGGCGACGGAGGGGGCCTAACGGACGCGCGATCGGGTGAGAGGGAGCTCGATCGCGGGCACTTCGCGGTTTTTTTACCTTTTTGGAGACTTTGAGAGTTTCCGATTGGAATGATCCGTGAGCGCTCGAACGCGGTGGTTTGCGTCGCGTGAAGCGTGCCAAGGGAAGAAAAGAGAGTGATGAAACGACGTCGACGACCGAGAGACTGACGAGCGACGTTTTTCGACGCGACGCAGAGCGAGTACATGAAGAAGCGCACCGCGCCGGCCATCACGAAGGTCGTCGGTCGCCAAATCTTCGACTCCCGCGGTAACCCGACGGTCGAGGCCGACGTGTACACGCACAAGGGTATGTTCCGCGCCATGGTGCCGAGCGGCGCTTCCACCGGTATCTACGAAGCGGTGGAGCTTCGCGACGGTGGCAACACGTACATGGGCAAGGGCGTGCAGCAAGCCGTCAAGAACTTGAACGAAATCATCGCCCCGGCGCTCGTTGGCAAGGACCCGCGCGAGCAAAAGGCACTTGATGACTTCATGTGCAAGGAACTCGACGGCACGGAGAACAAGGGCAAGCTCGGCGCGAACGCCATCCTCGCCGTCTCCATGGCTATCGCCAAGGCGGGCGCCGCCGAAAAGGACGTGCCGCTCTACAAGCACCTCGCCGACCTCGCGGGCAACGGTAAGTTGGTCCTCCCGGTCCCGGCGTTCAACGTCATTAACGGTGGCTCCCACGCCGGTAACAAACTCGCCATGCAAGAGTTTATGATTTTGCCCGTCGGCGCCAAGACCTTCAAGGAAGCCATGCAAATGGGCTCCGAAGTGTACCACAACTTGAAGTCTGTCATCAAGAAGAAGTACGGCCAAGACGCGTGCAACGTCGGTGACGAAGGTGGCTTCGCCCCGAACATTCAAGACAACAAGGAAGGTCTCGACCTCCTCGTTGAAGCGATCGAAAAGGCTGGCTACACCGGCAAGATGAAGATCGGTATGGACGTCGCCGCCTCCGAGTTCCTGACCGAAGACAAGCAATACGACCTTGACTTCAAGACTGAGAACAACGACGGTTCCATGAAGAAGACGGGCGCTCAAATGATCGACTTGTACCAAGAGTTCATCAACGAGTATCCGATGATCTCCATCGAGGATCCGTTCGACCAAGACGACGCTGAAAACACCGCGGCGCTCACCGCCAAGGGCAACTGCCAAATCGTCGGTGACGACTTGTTGGTGACCAACCCGAAGCGCGTGCAAGCCGCCATCGACGGTAAGTGGTGCAACGCCCTCTTGCTCAAGGTGAACCAAATCGGTACCATCTCCGAGTCCATCGAAGCCGTCGGCATGTCCAAGCGCGCCGGTTGGGGTGTGATGGCCTCCCACCGATCCGGCGAGACCGAAGATTGCTTTATCGCTGATCTTGCGGTCGGCTTATCCACTGGCCAAATCAAGACCGGCGCTCCGTGCCGCTCCGAGCGCTTGGCAAAGTACAACCAGCTCCTCCGCATCGAAGAGGAACTCGGCGACGCCGCCGTGTACGCGGGCGAAAACTACAAGCACATTGCTTGGTAGAGCGCCTCTCGCTTCCGTAGATCCCCATGACGCATTCATAACAACATGCATCCGATAGAAATCACCGCGTTCTCATCGTTCGCCCACCCGCCTCCCTCGCCCGCGCGCGTCGCCCGACCCAACCGCCCGCCTCTCCGCTCCTCCCGGAGCCACTTCACCCCCCGCGCGATGGCCCGCCGACGCCTCGACGCGCGTCCGTCTTCGGCCCGACCCCTCGAGCGCGCGCGTTGCGGCCTGTACAACGCATCCAACACATGTTACCTCAACGCCGTGATCCAGGCGCGTCCTCCGCGCAGCGCTCGACGTCGACGCGATCGCGCCCGCTCGCACCGCGCGCGCGTTCGATCGACGCGCGCGCGCGCGACGCGAGAGAAACCATCGCGACGTCCACTGACGACGCCGCGAGTCCGACGCGCGCGCGCAGGCGTTGAGACACAGTCGAGATTTTATTGATTATCTCCTGAGCGACGAGGCGGCGGCGCTGTTTTCGGCGAGAAACGCGACTCTGGGAGCCGACGGGGGGGGCACGCGGCGGTCGTACGCGGCGGAGGATGAAATATTACGATTCCACGACGGTGTGGGGCGGAAACGACGGAAGACGGGGGACGTGGGGGATGGGAGCGAGGCGAGCGGGACGAGCGGGACGAGCGGGCGAAGGCGGTTCGCGATTCGGCCGCCGGCGATGACGAGAGGATCGAGGGCGGACATGGAGAGCGCGGAGGGGTTGGACGTCGGGGCGGAGATACGGAAGGTGATGCGAACGATGATTGAGGGCGAATGTGAGGCGTTTCCGCCGCAGGAATTGTTGCGAAGCGTGTGGAGACTGGTGCCGTCATTCGCCGGGAACGAGCAGCAGGACGCGCACGAGTTCATGCGCTTCTTGTTGGATCGTTTGCGCAAAGAACTGAGCTTGGGGAAATACGCGGTTAGAACGCGTGGTATCGTGACGCCGAGACAGAAGGAACACTCGCCGGGAAACGGTGGGATTCCGCACCCACCCACGCGAGCTCGAAGCGCGCGCAAGCGCAGCGGACGTCTGAGCCCAAGTCCGGGATTCCTGAAGAACGACGGCGACGATGATTTGAACGGAATGAAGACCAACAGCAATAGTGACCACTCGTCCTACGTTGGTATGGCGAATGATGATGATAAAGAGGAGCGGAACGGCGCCGAATCGGGAGAAAATGATGGGTATATCATCATCTCTCGCTGGGGCGCGAAGAAGCACAAGAGAGGCTGTATTTGTCGACCGTGCAAGGCGAAACGTAAGTTGGAGGAGAATGGCGGCGGAAGCGATACGAATGATGGAGAAGAAACCTCGACGATGATGGTCGTCAACACGACTTTGAGTTCTCCCATAGCGAGCACGCTTGTCACTCCGTCTCGTTTGTCTCGAGGGGTGACGGCAAGCGAGGTGAGAGAGAAGCTCGAGGAGTCACAAAAGGACGTCGTCCCTAAGGCTTCTCCGCGATCGCCAACTTTGAACACCGACAAGGAGGATGACAAAATTATGGAATTGTTCGGGGGTTTGGCCGTCACACGAGTCACATGCATGACGTGCGAGCGTTTCACGGAACGTCGAGAACCGTTCATGGATCTTTCTTTACCAATCCCATCCGTGCTAGGTAAAAACGGCTCGGCACCCACAACGCCCGTGTCGCCGTCGAGCGACTTTGTTGACGGTGAGGGTCCGAACGGGGAGGTCACGCTGCAGCAGTGCCTGGCGGCTTTCGTACGAAACGAGACGCTCAGCGGTCACGGTCGTTACTTTTGCGAAGGATGCGGGAAAGTTCAGAGCGCGACTAAGTCCACACGCATCGCAAAACTGCCCCCGATTCTCTGCTTGCACTTGAAAAGATTCACGTGGAAGGGTCATACCACGCGCACCAAGCTCACGAACGATGTAGACTTTCCGTTGGATGACTTAGACTTAGCGCCTTACTGCGAAAGCGATGGAGAAGGGGACAAGAAACAGGAAAAGAAGACTGCGGCGTCCTCGGGTAAGAGTCGCACGCCGCTTCGAGGCGCGAACGCGTCGACGCAGCACACACACAGCGATAAACTGTACGATCTAATCGCCGTCGTAACGCACCACGGCTCGAGCGCGAGTAGCGGCCATTACACCGCTTGCGCTCGAGAGCTCACAGACGATGGAAGCAACGGTTGGCAGCACTTCAACGACGACGAAGTGAACCTACTGACGCCCGAAGAAGTTCGAAGCGGACAAGGATATATCTTCCTGTACGCGCGCAGGCCGACCGAAACGTCGTAGCGATGTTGAATTCGAATGATTTGTGAATACCAAACGCGCGCGCCCGCGACGGCGCTTTCGCACCACCCGTCCCACCCACCACAGCGAGCCGCGCGTCGAGCGATGCCGCGCTCAACGTTCCTGAGCGACCCCGCTCGATGTCGCGCGAACGAATGCGCGTCGTCGTCCTCGGCGTCGACGCGCGCGACGTGTCTCGCGGTCGCACCGTGCGCCGAAGACGTCGTGATTGGATTCGCCGACGGTTCGTTGATGAAATTCTCAAAGCTCGGACGAGTGCTCTGGCGCGCCGTACCGCCCACGGGGTACGTCCGGGAGCGCGATGATGATGATGACGTCGGAGGCGTGGACGCAATCGCGATCTGTGAGACGGCGGACGCGGTCGGGCGGTTCGTAGGAGGGCCGACGCGCGCGGACGTGTTGACGCTGGGCACCGGGACGCCGGTGAAGGAGTTGGCGATGCCGGTGTCGATGCCCGCGGGAGAGGCGTTCGGGTCGAGCGGGAGCGTTGGGTGGTACATCTGGGCGACGACGGCGACGTGTTGGCGGCACACCGGGGATCTGTGGACCGGGAATTCGTCGAGATTGCACGTGTGGCGGGCGGATGGAGACGGACGCCGCTCGGCGTACGTCTCGGCGCCAGATTCGCGAAGGCGCATCGATGGACCCGTGGATGATCCAAAGAGTAGGATGCTGGAGCCAGATTACACACTGGTGCCGTTCGCGAGCGTGAGAGGTCTGGACGGCGGAGATGGAGGGGTGGAGTTTTTAAGCGTGGTCATAAACTTTCACGAACAGAATGCGGTGCTCGAGAGAAGGGCGTACGAGTTCACCGAGCGATTACCGTGTGTCTCGACTTTAGAACTCGAATCTCCGAATACGTATCGACGCGTTAATTTGGGTTGGATACCAAAGTTTGTCGCCATCCGCGACAAGGCGTTCAACAGAGATATGAGAACGATGCCATCGATGGCGACGTGCGTCGACTCGAACCAGTTCTATCTCGTCATTTGGCCCGACGGTGAACAGCCCGTACATGTGATCGACCGCAAAATGGACGCGTCGAATAGTTCTCGAAGATATATGATGGATGCGCTCTCGATGAGCGTATCGTCGTGTATCACGAATCCAGACGCTAGGACAAAACGAACCGTCGTCGACGCGCGAATGCATGACGGCGACGCCGTCGTGGCAATCGTCGTTCGCGACGCGCCAATTCCACAAAAATGGGAGTCGAGCACTCCGCGCGATGAAGATGTGGACTTCAAAATGTTGTTCGTACCCACTGGCTTTCGAGTCGGCGCGAAGTCGCTTTCGTCGATAAAACCAAAGACGGTCCAGTCCGAACCGCTCATCGACTTTGTTGACGTCGCGACATCGGTGCCGCGTTCATCGGAGTCATGTACCATTTGTCTCGACGAGATCGAGAGAGACGGGACCGTTCACGCGCCGTGCTGCAGCGCTTCATTTTGCGAGGAATGTTTGACGGCTTACATTTTGGACAACTCCATGAAAGGTTGTCCGATGTGTCGAAACGTAGAGAATTTCTCGTCTATGCGATCCTTTGCGACTGAGTCTCTGTCGCTCGCATCGCCCGCGTCGTTTGAGGTCGACGCGCCGTTCACTGTACGTCAACAGTTGAAGAGATTTCGCCTAATGGAGCAAGTCGTCGATGGCGATTACGCGGCGCTCGACGAGCATCACATGCGAGGCGACCGTTCGCCGCTCGCCTACGGACGCGGTGTAGTGGTCACGCTCACCAACAACGGTGCGGACGTTCGCGACATCATCTCGCCGAGAGACGACGCGTCGTGCCTACCGAAGATTTAGTAGCGCTAACGTGGACATGTTGCATAACAAAAGCAATCTTTTCCTTCTAATTTATCCGGATCCTCCTTCATCGTCTCACTTCAACTCCGTCGTGTTAAAATCTGGCATGTTCGGTGCCTCCGTCGTCTCCTCCTTGCGCCCACCGCCGAAAATGTTCCCCCAGACGGACCCGCTCTCCTGCTGCGCCTCCTGCGGGATCCCTCCGCTCGGAGCGTCTCCCGGCATCGCCATCACCGGCGGCGGCGGCGGCGGCGCCGTCAACCGCGTCAGCATGATACTTATACCTTCGATAACCGCCAACAGAAACCCCCCGAACGCCGCCGATCTCGCCGCCGACGGCAACCCGTACCGCAGCTGCAACACGCCGCCCGTCGCCGCGCCCGAGATGATCGGGTTCCACGGGTCCTCCTTTCGTCTCACCGCCACCAGCGCGCAATCAAACGCCGAGAACAATCCACCCCACACCGCGAACGAGCCGCCCACGCGCGGCGCCTCGCGCCGGATCGCCTCGAGGCCACCGATCACGGCGAAACCTCTCGGGGAGTTGTACGCACCCTTGACGAGGTTCACGAATCCACCGCCCACGGCGCCCATGGCGAACGCGCCGCCGACGTCGTCGAAGATTCTGTGCGGGCACGGCTCGCGCCCGTGGTCCACGCTCGCCATGTCGCGACGCGCGCGCGGGTGTGACGCGGGCGACCGCGCGGGTGAGGCGCGTTCGAGGGTTTAGACGGATGCATCGACGCATCGACGCATCGACGCCGGCAGAGCGCGACGGCGGGCATCTCTCGGCGCGATGGCGGACGAGGACGCGCGCGAGGGGGTCTCGGACGAGAGCGCGCGGAAGAACGACGCGAAACGGGCGCTGAAGGAGGCGCAGAAGAGATCAAAAAAGCGACCGGATGCTCGAGGGTTGGAACTCATCGAACTCGGGATGCGATCGATGGGACTCAAGGCGTACGACGAAGCGAGAGCGATGTTTGAGGAGGCGGAGAGAGTGTGCGCGAACTCGGACGCGCGCGCTGAGAAGGCGCCGAAGGAGACGAGGGAGGGTGGGAAGGCGAAGGGTGAAAAGGGCGGAAAGGGCGACGCGGGAAAGGAGGAGACGCGAGACGCGCTGGACGCGACGCATCTCCCGGAACCGGGATCCGAGGGGCACATCACGGCGAAAATGAAGGAGAATTTGCCTCCGGGGTCGAAGAACTACGCGGTGAACTCGGTGAAAGCGATGACGGATCACTTGAAGGCGACGGAAGGACGCTGGCGGACGCGGTTTCCGCCAGAGCCGAATGGATATCTGCACATCGGTCACGCCAAGGCGATGTACTTCGATTTCGGCGTCGCGAAACGACACGGAGGGACGACGATTCTGCGCTTTGATGACACGAATCCGGCGGCAGAAAAGCAAGAGTACATCGATAGCATCATCAGTTCGGTGAAGTGGTTGGGACACGAACCTGTGGAGACGACGTACTCGAGCGATTATTTCGACAAGCTGTACGATTTCGCGGTGGAGCTCATCAAGAACGGGAAGGCATACGTTTGCTTTCAGCAGAAGGAAGAGGTAGGCGCTTCGCGCAAGATTATTCAATCGTTCCAAAGGATGTGTGCTGAGGGCAATTTGCCTCGATACGAGACGCCTCTTCCCAAGGGAGCAGAGAGTCCGTGGAGAGAGACCAGCCCGGAGGAGAACTTAGCGCTGTTCGAGAAGATGAAAAATAGAGAGTTCAAGGAGGGTGAGTGTTGCTTGCGCATGAAGGGTGATTTGCGAAGCGATATCCCGAGTATGTGGGATCTCGCGGCGTATCGCATCAAGTACGAGACGCATCCGCACTCGGGCGATAAGTGGTGCATCTATCCGACGTACGATTATACGCATTGTCTTGTGGACAGTTTGGAAAACATAACCCACTCGCTGTGTACACTTGAGTTCGAAACGCGGCAAGCGCCGAACGGGTCGTATTACTGGCTCTTGGATGCGCTCGATGCGTACAAGCCCGTTACGTGGGAGTTCTCTCGATGCAACATCACGTACAACGTGATGAGCAAGCGTAAGCTGAACACCCTCGTCACCAAGGGTTACGTCAACGGATGGGACGATCCTCGTCTGCTCACGCTTGAGGGTCTTCGGCGACGAGGCTACACAGCGCGCGCGGTTAATAGATTCTGCTCCATTCTCGGTGTGACGCGTAACGACAACACTCAGCCCTTGGGCAAACTCGAGGAGGTAATGCGGGACGAGATGAAGGACACGGCGTCGAGGTACTTCGCGGTACTGGATCCGGTAGAGGTGAACATCACGAACCATCCGGGTGGAGAGATCATATGCGAGGCACCGGTGCATCCCTCGTTCCCGGAACGCGGTATGCGCCGAATCAATTTGACGCCGACAATTTTCATCGAGCAGTCGGACTTCAAGACCGAAGATGTGGACGGATATTTCGGATTGGCTCCGGGTAAGAAGATTCGATTGCAGTTCGGATACGACATAACGTGCACCGGTTTCGAGACGAACGAGGATGGATCCGTCAAGAAGATTGATGTTACTATTGACATGGAGTCACGTGCGCAAAAGCCACCCAAGGGTATCCTTCACTGGGCGACGACGGATTTCGTCAAGGGTGAGTGTAGATTGTACGACAAACTCTTCTCGGTGGAGATCCCGGGCAAGGCTGAAGCGTCTGCGGGCGCCGAGGAGTTGGAAAACGCTCCTACGGTTGAGGACGATGATGACGAGGAAGAGGAAGCGGGCGTGGGCTCAGTCGACTGGTTGTCGCAACTCAATCCGAATTCGCTCATCATTCATAAGAACGCGCTTCTCGAGCCATCGCTCGTGCAATTTGCGGCTAAACCGCTCGAAACGCAAGTTCAATTGCAGCGTCTCGGCTTCTTCACTTTCGATAAGGACAGCACGGCTGCGGCACCGGTGATGAACCGAATCGTCACTCTCAAGGAGTCGGCGCTGAAGAAGCAAATCAAGTGATTCAATAGCTCGGGTATTACGTAGATTAATGTCATTACACATTTCTGGGCCCCGGATATTACCTGATACGTTTAATCGAATCGTGATTGCCCGATCCGCGGCGTGCGGGAGCTCACTCGAAGAATTCAGCGTGAATAGCGCGCGCGGCGTCGGCGCCTTGAGAGTCGTTAACTAACAAAGAAATGTTCGTCTTCGATGCGCCCTGGGAGACCATCTTCACCTTGATGTCCTTCGAGCCGAGCGCTCTGAACGCTCGCTCCATGATTTCGTTGTTGCGCTCGACGTTGCCGATGAGTGAAATGATGGAGTGCCCGCTGCTCACGGCGACGTTCGCAATGCCGTCGTTTTCAAAGTCGAGCTTGAGCTTTTCGAGCTCCTCCTTAGCCAAGTCGCGCTCCCAGAGCTTGGACGGGTCGAGCGTGAGCGAGACGCTCACCTCGGACGTGGCGACGACATCGACGGAGATGCCGTTGGTGGCCATGATGTTGAAAACCTTGGCGAGGAAACCGTACTGACCGAGCATACGCGTCGACGTGATGTCGAGCATCGTAACGTTCTTCTTGCGGACGATGGACGTCAACAGCCAATCCTTGTGGAGGTCTTCGGCGCGCTTGTGACCGATGACCGTGCCCGGCGCTCGAATATTATAAGAGTTCTTGACGCGTACGGCGAGCTTGCCCGAATCCATCGCCGGGCGCATGGAGTGCGGATGGAGCACCTGCGCGCCAAAGTACGCGAGCTCCGTCGCCTCCTGGAAACTTAAAAACGGCATCGGAACCGTGTTACTCACCTCTCGCGGATCCGCGGAGAGCACGCCGTCGACGTCTTTCCACACCTGCACCTCCTCGAGCCCCAGCGCCTTGCCGATGACAGTCGCGGTGAGATCGCTCCCGCCTCTACCGAGCGTGCACACCGCCCCCGTCTTGATCCCCCGACCGAGAAAACCGGTGACGACGCGAACGGCCGGTCCTTGTCCCGGACGCGGCGCCAATCGCGCCTGTATCTTCTCGTACGTCTCGTCCAAAACGGCGCCGTTTTCGTACACGTCATCCGTGACGAACATATCGTCGATGGAATCAACCTGCTCCGCCGCCGTGCCCAGAGATCTCAAATACGACGCAAAGATCCTCGTCGACATCCGCTCCCCAAAACTCACCAGAAGCGCCCGCGTCCTCGACGTGCACTCCTGCATCAGCGACACCCCGACGCACACCTGCTCCAGCTTTTTCAACAGCCGTCGCACCTCCTCCGCCGTCGCCGCGTCCGTCCCCAACGCCGCCATCGTCTCCTCGTGCAATCGCCGCACCGCCACGAGCGGTTCCATCGTCTCGATCGTCTCGTGATCCCCATCACACCGCAGCGCGAGCTCACCCGCGCGCAAGAGATCATTCGTCGTCTTCCCCATCGCGCTCAGCACGACCACGGGCGTCTCCTCCGGGAACGACCGCACGATCGCCCCGACCTCGCGCACGCGCGCCGCGTCCGCGAGCGAGCTCCCACCGAACTTCATCACCGTCGTGTGCGCCCAATCGAGGGCGTCGTCGACGCGCCCGTCGACGCCCGTCGCCGTCGCCGTCGCCGTCGTCGCCGTCGCGCGTCGACGCCGCCATCGCCCGAGTCCACGGGCGCGTCCCGAGACCCGGGCGCGCGCGGGCGCGGACGTCGTCGCGGACATCGTCGCCGTCGGCGTCGGGCGCGTCGGCGTCGGGCGCGTCGGCGTCGGGGGTCGGGGGCGTCGGCGTCGACGCGATGTGTATCGTGCGTCTCGCGAGTCGCGAGTCGTGACTCGTGAAAGAGTCCCTCGACCGGGCCATCCAACGGCATCGCCCGACGACGCGCGCGACGATGGGGCGCGCGCGCGATGGACGCCGGGACGCCGCCGACGACGCCGACGACGCCGACGACACGCGCGCGTCGAGCGCGACACGCCCGGGCGCGCGTGCGCACGCTGGAGGAGATTTTACGAACGCTCGGCCAACGCGCGGTACGCTCAGGCGA
>NC_014426.2:201983-223173 GCF_000214015.3 Ostreococcus tauri | reverse complement strand
CGCGCGCCCGTTCGCGCGGGCGCCGCGACGTCGCCGCGCCGTGACCGAAGCGCGTCGCGCGGGCGCGCGGCGATGGCGCGGCGACGGCGATGGCGCGCGACGGCGCTTCGGCGTGGTGGCGTGCGCGCTCGTCGTGTGGACGGCGTCGACGTCGCGCGCGCGCGACCGGGACGACGTCGAGGACGTCGAGGACGTCCCCGAGGTGGATGGTGATCCCGTCGAGGGCGCCGCCGCGACCGCGGTCGCGGTGGAGACGATGGCGGTGGTGGAGGCGCGGACGGCGGCGACGTCGGCGCGCGAGGCGTTTCGCGCGCGCCGGCGGCCGCGGAAACCGTCGGCGGAGCGATTGGCCGAGCTCGACGCGAGCGTGGTAGATTTGCGAGCGTTTCGCGCGATGCGTCCGCCAGGGGTGGACGCGCGGGTGTGGATGACGGTTGGGACGATGGAGGTTCGGGACGCGACGCGGAACTGGATGCGCGCGTCGGCGAAAGCGGGCGCGCTCGTCGACGCGGGCGCGCTCGTTGTGACGCTGGACGTGCATTCGGAGAGACCGTTCCTGAAGTGGTGCGAGAACGAAGCGGTCGCGGTGCGAGAGGAGGTTGGGGTGACGGTGACGTGCGTCGAAGGTGGGCGAGTGCTAACGAATCAGACGGATCAGATGAGGCTGGGCATCGATAGCTTTCGAGAGAATCGTGATTCTTTCAACGTGCTCATGCGAGAAAAGGTCAAGTGTTTAAAGGCCATCTTGGAAAATGGCTACGATGTGGTGTTCAGCGACGTGGACGTAGCATGGATGCGCAATCCTTTGGATTATTTCAACTCGGGCCAACTCGCCGACGTGGACGTAGCGGTGAGTTCCGACGCCAGATATCACTTCGACGGTGAGATATTCGCACGAGAGGAAATGCGACGACCGGGCCATGGACTCAGCGTGTGGGCATCCGCTTTAGACGACTGGGAGCGAGAGAGTAGATACGATCAAGATGTGAACGTAGGAATCATGTTTTGGAGGTGCACGAAAAATGCGTTGGAGCTCGCGGGCGATTGGGTTCGAAGAATGGACGAATCGAAAGATATAGATCAGATATGTTTCAACCACCTGATACGGACAAGAGGTGTTGGGAATGTCAGATCTTTCTGCGTCGAGGAAGTATCCGAAGATGCGACGAAGACGTGCCTCTCTTCACTCTCTTTGAATGGCTGGTTAAAAGACGCTTTCGCCAGGAAGAGCGACGAAGAAAAAAAAGCGATAGACTTGGAAGGCGCTTGTCCGCAAGACGCGTGTAAAAGGGGAACGGCGGATTCCGACCTAGGTGGTGAATTTGCAAAGGATTATCTCAAAGGGTATCGCCCGTACTATCACTACGGGGGGCTTTCTGGAAGCGTTCGTGTCGCCGTACTCCCGACGCAACTCTTCGGGAACGGCATCACATACTATAACTTTGGACCTAAATTATCTCCTGACGCGTTCGCGGTTCACAACACGTTCGTATACAGCGGATTCGCTGGTAAGATGTGGAGGTTTCGTGAGCACGGTTTGTATGAGAACGAGAGACAGGAAGACTACCTGACAGATGCGAGTATAGATGCCAAAGTTTTAGTAGTCCGTTGGGACCTGCCAAAGAATATTGTTGCCGATATTCTGAGCGCACGGTCAACGGAACGGTCAGAGGTACCGCATGGACATCTTCGAGCACTCACATGGCAGATGAACCGCGTGCGAGATGCGATTGCCATCGCTCGCGTCACGGGACGCACGCTAATAATACCACAATTTACTTGCGGCTGTTCTCGACACTTTCATTACATGGATAACTGTACGGTTGGCGGTACGCCTTTACCGCTCGCATGTCCGCTTGATCACGTGATGTTACCACACATGTTTGCCAAAAGTAACATTCTGGCTCGAGAGGCGTCGTACTTTCAGAACCGCATCAAAGCCGGGCTTGCGGCGTTCACCGATCCGGCGCCGCGCGTGGCCGTTTGCTCGGAAAACGTCATCGAGAAGACATGTGCGGAGCGCATGCCGAAAGTGAACGGCATCATAACCAACACCGCCGGTTTCGTTCCCACGGATACACCGATAGATTCCTCGCCGGTGAGCCCAGATCGAATCCTTCGTTCGCCGTTCGCCGCCGCTGACGTCCGAAACGCCTTCAGCAGTCTGAGAGACGTTCCTGTTGTCGTCGTCGACGGTCTTGGCGCCGATGGCCAAGTCGTCGATTTCAAAACGTTCGACACCGAGGATGAAAATGAGCGCTTCGATGCCGACATTAGAGGCTCGACGCACGAGGCGTGCTGCTTTGTCAACGGCACGCGCGCGCACTTGCCGGAACGCTTAGCAGCAGCTGCAACGTTGTAGTATATTTCATACGGCACTTCGCGCCGCACTCACGACGTCACTCGTAACGAACATCCAGTGTAGAAGCGCGCGTCGCGTCGTCCGATCGCGCGCTTCATCGAACTTAGCGACAAACTTTTCCAGACGGAGAAAACTTCGCTCTTCGCCAATAATGTCGAGCTCGAGTGCGAACGAAGCGCGCACGCGCGAGCTTGCGGACGCTTTCGGAGCTAAGTTTGACGTGCAGACGATCACAGCGCGTAGCGTTCTGGAGCGACGCAACGAGCGCGATGACGGACGACGGATGGTTTTGGTGGACGTGCGGGCGGAGGACGAGCGCGCGGTGAGCGTGATCGAGGGCGCAATGAGCGTCGAGGAGTACGAGCGCGCGAGGACAACGCTGGGTGCGCACGATTGCGTGTGCTATTGCACGATTGGGTATCGTTCGGGTCAGTACGCGGAGAAGATGTCGAAGGCGAAGAAGGCGGATGAAGACGTCGAATTTCTCAACCTGTACGGTTCCATCGTGGCGTACACGCACGAGGGAGGCGAGCTCGTGGATCCAGCGACAGGCGAGAAGACGAAACGCGTGCACACGTTCGGTAAGGAATGGTCTTGCGTCGCGGATGGGTACGAGGCGGTGTTCTACAAGAGTGCTCTGGTGGGCGGACTTGGTCAAATGTTCAAGGGACTCTTTAAGAGGAAGAAATGATCCCCATCGCTCGCGAAAATGAAATATCTGCAAAGTACAACAGCTGTAAAAATGTGTCTCCACCTAAAGCATCACCGCGAACTCTTTACTTAGAGGAATCACGTCCTGAAAGATGAAGAAGGCGACGGCGTTTACGCACTTGCCGTCATCGCGTTCTTCTGATACGCGTTCCTTAATTGCCCGCACGCGGCCGCAGCCTCGAGACCTCTAGTCTGCCGAATCGATGCCGGGACACGTTCTTGTTCGAGCACGTCTCGGAAAGCGTACACGGTTGCTCTACTCGGACGCTTGAAGTCGGCGTCGTCCACGGGGTTGTACGGGATGAGATTGACGTGTGAAGCCAAATTTCGTGCGTACAACAGTCGTCCGAGCTCCTTCGCGTGCTCAGGCTGGTCGTTCACGCCTCCAAGAAGAGTGTACTCGAACGTCACTCGACGTCCGGTCGCGATGAAGTACTGCTCGCAATCTTGCAGTAAGTCTTCCATTGGGTACACCTTCGCGCTCGGAATGATGGTCTCTCGCAGCTCTTGATTCGGCGCATGCAGACTCACCGCAAGCACGGATTGAAGTTGCGCGTACGCAAGTTTCTCGATCGATCCCCGTACGCCCACGGTGGAGATGGTGATGTGTCTGGCGCCGATACCGATCTCCTTGTTGAGTACCTCGTGCGCCTTCAACACGTTCGGGACATTCAACAGCGGTTCACCCATGCCCATGAACACGACGTTCGTCACGCGCTGCCCGAAGTGCTCTTCTAACGCAAGAACTTGATCCACAATCTCGTGGGGGGCGAGGTTCCGCGCGAACCCACCCTTGCCAGTGGCACAAAACGTGCACCGCATCGGGCATCCCACCTGTGACGACACGCACGCGGTGAGCCTATTCTTCCCACCCTCCGTCGCTGGAATACCCACTGTCTCTACCACGCGATCGTCGTCCAGTCGCAATAATAGCTTCGCCGTCCCATCCGTCGCCGCCGCGACGTGATGCACGCTCGACCGTCCCACGCGCACGCCAGCTGCCACCAGCTCCGCCCGAAGCGCCTTGCTCAGCGTCGTGAATTCATCCACCGAACGCGCGCTCGTCCCGTTCGCCGCGTACAGGTGATCCGCCATCTGCTTCCCTCGAAACTTCGGCATCCCTCGCTCGACAGCCAGCGCCTCCAGCTCCCGCTTGGTCAGACCCAAGAGCGAGACGCCGCCGTCCGCGCTCGCCTTGGCCCGTCGCAGCGTCTCCTCCGCGTCCGCGATCGACTCCGTCACCGCCCGCGCGTCCGCCTTCGCCCACGGTCCATCGCGCACGCCCGCGTTTCGCGGCACCGACGTGGGCGCCAGCGCGTCGTCGGCGTCATCGTCGTCGTCACCGAGTTGGTTTTCGCTCGAGCCGGCGGCGGCGAATCGATGCACCTTCGCCCGCGCGACGCGTCCCCGACGCCGCCCGCGTCTCGGCGTCATCGCGCGCGTCACGTGCGCGCGCGTCGTCGGCGTCGTCGCCCTCGCGTGCGGCATCGCGCGTCGTTCTGTGCGGCGTCGCGTGTTCGGGCGAATGATGACGCGTCACTGCACCACGCGCGTCGGCATCACCGCATGTCGCGCGCGCCCGTCGCTTCGAGCGTCGCGACCGCGAGTGCGACGGCGCGGACGGATGTACGTCGCCGCGACGCGCGCTCGAGGGCGATGCGGTGCGAGGAGACGCGAAACGCCGAACGAGTGCGAATCATGACGTTCAACGTCCTGTGCCCGGCGTACAAACGCTCGGGGGACGACGGACGCGAGAGCGACGACGGGACGCGAGCGATGACGCGCACGATGCGAGCGATCGACCTCGTGACGTCGACGTCGTCGGACGTGATGTGCGCGCAGGAGTTCTGGCACGCGGACGAGGCGACGGCGGCGGCGTGGATGACGGCGCTCGAGCGGGACGGGTACTGGACGCGGGCGACGAAGCGGACGAGCGGACGGTGCGATGGGTTGTTAACGGCGGTTAAGAAGGAGACGTTGGAGGTGTTGGACGCTCGGGACGTGTTGTTTAACGATTGCGGCGATCGCGTGGCGTGCGTGGTGCGCGCGAGGAGAACGAGCGACGGGACGGAACTGATCGTCGTGAACACGCACCTATTGTTTCCGCACAATGAGAATTCAAGTCTGATTCGATTGAGGGAATGCTTTAAGATTTTGGAGTACCTGCGAGGGATGATGCGTGAGCCGGAGCTACGCGGGCGAAAGGTGCCGATCGTCGTCACCGGTGACTTTAACGGTTCGAACAAGGGACGCGTGTACCAATTTTTCAAGAGTCAAGGCTTCGTCAGCGCACTGGATTCGTGCCAGGCCAGAGACGGGTGCGTGACGCCGTGGATCTCGCACTTGAATCATCATGGTGAGTGCGTTGGTGTCGATCACATGTTCTTGCTGAATCCGAGCAGGCAAGTGATAGAACTTGGCGCGTCGTGGAAGGAGGCTGTGTTCGCAATGATGCGGGCAAAAATTGTGGAGAAAGGGCTCGTTGACGACGTGGCTGCGTTCGCGGCAGTGGATGAAAATGACGATGGTTTACTGAGCAAGGATGAATTCTTCGAGTTCGCGAATAGAATCGGACTGTGCGGCGAAAAGTCTCCGGGGCTCTTGCCGGCGGAGCTCGAAGCTTTATATGACGCGTGCGACAAGGATGGGAACGGGATGCTCGACTTTCAAGAGTTCGTGGAGACTATGGACATCGAAGGTATGGCTCAGGCGAGTAGCATGACATCTCTCGATGTTGGTGATTTCATGGCGAGCAGTGCGGCCGGTGTGGTGGTGTTCCCGATGGATAGTTGGGATCAGGATGTTTGGGAAATTGGCGACCTCGCGATAAAGAACGCATTACTTCCGGACGCCATGATCGAAGGGCAGTGGCCGTCGCCGGACGACTTCGACGTGAGCGATCACGGACCCCTCGTCGTCGACTTTGCGCTTCAGTAGAAATCGTACTAACTAGTTAGTAGTAATTCTATGCAGTACAACAGCAGCGGCGCTACGGTAAACTATGCTACTCAAATTCCGCGTCCCGACCAAGTTGCCGGCGCCGGATTGACCCAAGATTCGTCGACGAACGACGCGTCCGCCTTCTCCTTTACGAGCATAGCGTACGACGCCAACTTATCACCAGCCTCACGCGCGACGTACGATAGCCCCTCTGCGGTGACTTTATCGCCCTTTGCGCCGATTCTCAAACCTTCGTCCAACAGTTTCAACGCGTACAGCGTATCGATCGAACTCGGTGCCGAAGGATCGTTCACGCACGAGTACACCAGGCACAGCCTATCGTCCGGGTCGTCGAAATTAGGCCGCAGTGCCCGGCCGATCGGTCCGGACTTCTCCGGGACGAGCGCCCACAGGTCCGCCTTTTCGCGCGCGAACGGGGACCGCTCCGCCCCGGTGTCCTCCCGACTCGTCCGCCTATCGCACCCGCGCGCGGTGACCCAAAATCGTCCCAGCTCCCCCTCGTGCAGCTTGGCGCGCAGTCGGCCGTAGTCTTTCGCGCTCGTTCGCTCCCCGCCCTCGAGTTCGCTCGCCAGGGCGTCGATCTGCGTCGCGCACATCTCCAGTCGGGCGAGGTAGACGTCGAGCGGAAGCAACCCCTCCGCGCGTGCGGGCGACGCATGAGCGGCGAAGACGCACGCGGTGAGTCCAAGGAAGCGCCGTCGATCGAACGTCGAAGCAGGCGGTGGACGACGCGTCGCGGGCGGCGACGCGCGCGCGACGGCGAGCGATACAAGAGTCATGAAGTGCAGCGCGTTGTGACCGCGGCGTCACGACGAGCGAGCCACGCTCGAGCGAAAGCGCGCAAGGCGGCTCGCGCTGTTACTCTGTAGGTCCAATCGACGTTTTCGACGGTTTTGCTCGCGGATGAATCGACGTCGACACCTGGCGTGGTGTTCACGAGAGACGCTGGACGCGTCCATGTCCGAAGTCAGCAACGCGCCGCTCTTGGATTCGATCGGTGACGAACTGTCGTCCTCGGGAGCGATCTCGGATGGTGATTCCTGAATTCTTGCGAAGACGTCGCTCAGAGAGTCATCGATGACAAGGTCGTCGTCGATGAAATCTGACTCGTCGACGGTTTCCAAATCGTACTCGAAGTCAACTCTCCGCGAGGAAGCATCGCGATAGATTCGCACCGCCTTCCTCGCACGTGCACCGCGCCACACGCGTTGAATCGTCAAAACAGACGAATACTGCGTCTCTAGTAGTCTTGCTCGAGAGTACGAGCGCCAAACGCGCTTGATTCGTTCGGCTGCGGCTGTTTGTTTTGCGCGCTCAACGCGCGCAAGGTATCGCGTGACGATCGCCTCCACACGTTTCTGTACCCGTTCGCGTCGCTCTGCGTCTTTTAGAAGTAAACATCGCGTCTTGTATCCGCGCCAGGCGGCTTGAACCTGCTCGCTCGCGCGCCATT
Organism: Ostreococcus tauri; assembly: GCF_000214015.3. Taxonomy (NCBI): domain Eukaryota; kingdom Viridiplantae; phylum Chlorophyta; class Mamiellophyceae; order Mamiellales; family Bathycoccaceae; genus Ostreococcus; species Ostreococcus tauri. Next base: position 215,686 of record NC_014426.2, on the reverse strand, counting down.
GACGCAGTAAATTGCACGTTTGGCGCCATCTGAGCATCGCTCGCTCAGCGCGTGCGAGACGAATCCGAATCTTCACCACCAGCCGTCCAGCGAGCCAGCGTCTGCAGGCGCCCTGCACGAGTGTAACTTTGCGCACGCGCGTGATATGCCATCCTCGAATAGCTCGCGCGATCTTACGTCCCGCATCTCTCCGCTCGCGCGCCGTACTCACCTCTCGCCGGCGTGCCACCTGTCTCTCGATGCGTTGTCGGCGTCGCACCATCGTCTCTTCCACCGCTCTACCGAGCAACGCTCGTAACGAAGCGCCTTCGTCGTCGTCGCTCTCTTCGTCGACGACGCTTTCGATGTCCCTGTCGCGCCACGCGGGGCGGCGTTTCGCCGGCGTTTCTGAGCGCGAGAGAGTCACGGGACGCCGCGCGATCAGTGCGCGTACCATGAGTACATCCTCGGATGCGATCGTCGACGATGACGCATCACTCGACGCTTCGCTCTCCACGTCGGATTCCTCGCTCGGAAGCGTCGCCGCCGCGCGCGTCTCTCGAAGCTCTCCCTCGAAGGCTTCGAGCGCGACGGTTCGTCTTCTCCAGTGCTCGAGCAAGTCCTCCATGAGTTTATCGGGATCGGCGGCTACTTCGACGCGCGCGCACATGTTCGCGGTCATTCGCGTTCGCCGCACGCGGTGCTCGCGTGCGGACCGGCGAGCGCGATGTGCAGTGCGAGTTTGACCGCGCGCGCACCTATGAGCTTTTTTTCTTGGACCTCACTGTAACTTGAAGAGCTGTCGATAGTTTTACAAATGCCGTGAAACGACGTATACTGCGTCTAGTTGGTCTCGATGTCGACGTAGTGAATCGAAGGTTCGATCTCAACAATTTCCTTCTCGAGGCGATCGACTTCGTCTCCAACAGCTTGCACGATGTCCTCTCCGTACTGCACGAGCGCAGCGTCCAGAGCCTTCGGGTCGTTTGCAGCACTAAATTTCGAGTGCAAAGCCATTCTGCGTTGATGTTTGGCCAGATAGCGCTCGACAATTTTCTTGCCGCTAAACTCCACCTCGACAGCAAACCGGTACGCACCTGCGCCCAACTCCTCGCTCTTCGCAAAGTATACCTCTTCGACGACCGGATCACGTCGCATGTGCGCCGTAATGACATCCATCTTATCCTCGCCGAGAGACCGCCCGAGCAAGAGCAACCGATTACTGTTGATGAGATACAGCGCTGTTGCTCCGAGCAATCCACCGACCGCGATGGAACCCATGGAGTCGTACATCGGATTTCCGGTCGCGTAACATGCTAAAAGCGCGGTAGTGGCGATGCCGCAACCGAGCACAGCGGCGGTATCCTCCGCGAACACGGCCAAACTAGTGGGATCTTTACCAGATTTGATGAACTCGGTGAGCGTCATGTCTTGCGCCCTGGCATTGTCTCGCAGCGCTTCGTATGCCACCTTCAACGAGTATCCTTCTAACGCCGCAGAGGCGCTTAGAACTGATATCGCGACCCATAGATTTTCCGTCGGCATCGGATCCATCAGGCCGTGGACGCCGTGCATGACGCTGAACCCCGCCCCCAGGAAGAAAATCCCAACCGCAGAAATCAACGAGTACACAAATCGCTCCCGTCGATACCCGTAATTAAACTTCGCGTCCGGTTTTTTATTGCTATTCGTGATCCCAACCTGCAGTAAAACCTGGTTCACGATATCAGCCACGCTGTGAATGCTCTCCGCGAGCATCGACGGCGATCCGCTCACGCCGTACGCGCCCATTTTGCACACCAAAATAGCGGCGTTACACCCAATCGCTGTGTGCACAGCCTTCAACGCTCTTCCGTCGTTCGCCGAGTCCAGCGCCTCCGCCTTCGCTCCTCTTGGCACCGTCTCATCGTACTCCGACGCCGATGTAGACGTGTCGCTCGCGTGTGCGCCGTCACTCGTCGACCCGCTTCTTTCGTGGCCCGCCGCGGCCTCTGCGTGCGCGCTCATCCGCATCCCTCGCACCCCGTATATCGTCGCTCGAGCACCACCATCACGCTTGGACGACTCCTCCGCATCCCTGGGTGTCCACGACACCGCAAACGGGCTCGAAAGCGTCGTGAAAGACGCCGAGAAGGACGATTTATCATCGAACACGGTCGAACGGTCGCGGTCGTTCAACCTTCGCGCGCTCACGAGCGCGCTCGTCAACGCGCGCGCGCCTCCGTGGCGCGGAGCGTTGCTCAGGGCGACGCCCGCGAGCGCGGTGACGCGGCGGATGACGCGGGACATCGATCTCGGACGCGTCCGAGAGACGAGAAGTGCGGATGCCAGAGGGGTTGTTACCTCTAGAACTGGACAGCCGCGACGCGAGGCGGATTTGTGAGTTTGACCGCACAGGGCGCCGATGAGTGAAGATGGAACCTCTAGCGGTGATCGTGCGAATTCAAACGACGCGAACGCGATCGATGCGGACGGCGACGTGTGCGTCGAAGCGATGGAGACCATGGAATTTTTCATGGGTGACGCGTCGCCGGCGAGCGGGACGTTGACTGGGCTTGTCGACAGAGCGAGCGCGACGTTGACGACGTTAAGGGTCGTTCGGTGTCGTGCTGTGAAGAACATGCGTGGTTTGGAGGTGTGCAAGCGCTTGAGATCATTGACGGTGGCGGAGTGCGCGTTGACGTCATTGGCGGGGGCGAGCTCGTGTCGAGCGCTGGAGGAACTGTACGTGTATGGTAATCACATCGATTCCCTCGAAGAGCTTCAGAACGGATGTTTCGAGCGACTTCGGACGCTATGGCTGAACGATAATCGTTTACGAGCGCTAGATGGCGTCGAGTTCCTCCGAAGCCTCCAACATTTGAACGTCGCGCAAAATCTACTTGAGCGGGTGCCAGACGGCACAACGACAAGCGCGCTAGAGCACCTGAACATTGCGGGAAATCCTATTCGTTCGCTTTCGGACATCGCGATCGCGACTCGCGTGCCGTCATTGACGATTTGCGATGACTTACACGGCGCTTGCTCTTTCTGTCGGGGTGATTGGTACCGATCGTACGTGTTGTGCGCGTTACCACATTTATGCGTGCTGGATGGGCGTGACGTATCTGTACTTGAGCGCCAGCAAGCGGAAGAGGAACACTCGGGGCGGCGTACATGGTTCAACTTGCAGTGTGTACGATTACGAGAGGCGTATCGCCGCGCGAGGGACGATGCTTTGGAACATTTGAGTTCAATAACGAATCCCATCGAGCACGAGTTATTCAACGCCAGAGCGCACGGTAGTCGGAGCGAAGCAGACCGTGCTCTCGTAAAACTCAATGAACGCGAGCAGGGATTCTTCACACACGAGGATCGCGCACGAGAATCACTGGAGCGCACCATAGCGCAAGTTTTTCGCGATGCAGAGATTTTGGCGGAGACTGTGAGAGAAGAACGATTCCGATTCACAGAAGCGGCGGACATCACTTTCAGTGACGTCTACGAAAACTTCAAGGAACGATGGCCGTCCACGGTATTTCGTGCTGAAAGACTCCTGCAATCATTTCACGATTTGAGCAATGTCGTGATCGCTTCTAACGTGGTCGAGCTTAATTTGCACGCGACTGGATTGGTTGAAATTCCACACAAACTGAATGAGTGCTCGAGACTCGAAACGTTGGTGCTCAGTAATAACTCCATCAAGCGTCTTAACAACTTGCCGCGTAGTGAAACTCTGCGCCATCTGGACTTCGGAAATAACAAATTATGGAATTCAGCGGACATCAATGTGTTGACAGCGTGCGTGATGAACGCATCCTCCATCGTGTTACGCGGAAACTGCAAGTGGCTGGCTGAAACGAAATTTTATGCACCCATACTCGTGAAGTCCATGCCCCGTTTACTCGTACTGGACGGCGTCGAGATAACGACGGATGTTCGTGCAAAGCATATGAAAACAGAGTGCACGTTAGATGCGAGCGCAGTGAGGAGGCGAGGAAGATCACACGTTGTCGCATCAAAGGGGCGTTCGATGCGGATCGAGGAGTTCTCTTTGGAATGCGAATCCTTGCGAAGGACTAAAATGTGCGAGAAGTTCGAGACGGTGCGTGTCGCACACGTCGCGCACAACTGTTTGCGCTCGATAAAGGGGTTCGGAGTATGTCGTCAGCTGCGACATTTGTGTATCGAAGGGAATAAATTAGTACGACTCGACGGATTGAGTTTGCTGCGGGAACTGCGATACTTGAACATCAAGAACTGTGGCGTGAAAAAGCTTAACCCGGCGTGGTTTATATCTCTTAGCGAGCTCAGATGCGTCAATGTCGAAGAGAACGCGCTGAAAACGATCTCAGTGCTGAAGCAGTGCTCTGAACTCTGTGAGATTTATGCGGCGCGCAACAAGTTGACAGATGTGCATGGAGTGCTTTCGCTCGCGAGCTTGCAGCATCTTAGGTTGCTTTCATTGCAAGGAAACGCCGTGAGCACATCGAAGGGCTACCCTCATCACGTGATCTTCAAGTTTCCACAAATCAACATCTTGGATACAGATTACATCAATTCAGAGTTGCGTTCGGAGGCGGTGAAGATGTACACCGGTCGATTGACGGAAGACATGATTCCAACAGGGCAAAGTGCCTGTGCGCACAAAGTTAATTTATCCGGGCTGAATCTGCTCCACCTAGACGGCGCTATCGCCAAGGCGCACTTTCAAGGAATGAAACAAATCAAGCTGGATAACAATAGTTTGCACGATGTCTCCGCTCTTGGCAACTTACCATGTCTCACAAAACTTGAGCTACGAAACAACAGAATCAACACAGTGTTTGGTCGATTCGGATTCTTTGCGAAACTTGAATTTCTAGATCTGAGTGGCAACTACATCTCCTCCTTGAGCGTACTATCGCTCGGCTGTTGCTCGAACCTTCGCACTCTGTTGCTATGTGATAATTTTCTGACTAGGCTAGATGGCATCACCCAGCTCAAGTCGTTGCGCGTGCTGAAAGCGGATAAAAATAAACTGAACAGGATCGACTCCAGTACGTTCGTTGGTTGCGACGCGCTCCGACTACTTTCACTTCGAAAAAATGCATTTCGAACTCTGAAACATTTATCGAAGTTGGTCTCTGTGCGAGAGTTACGACTGGACGGTAATAGGGTCGACGACATTGAAGAAATTAGCTGGCTCGCATGGCTCCCGCGCCTGAGAATTTTATCACTCGGCGGCAACAAAATCGCTTCGGAATGTGATCGATACGTCGAATTTACGATTATGTGTTGTCGTGGATTGAAACGACTGGACGGGGAGAGTGTCCTAAAATCATAAATAGTTATCACAAACTGTCTTCGTCATCGTCCTCGATGAGTGAGTTACCTAGAGCGGCGTACTCTTCAACTGTGCGCGCAAGATCCCGTTGCATGACAGCTATCGCTTCCTCCGTACCCGCTAGAGATTCACGAAGTTGTGAGTTCTCAAACTCAAGCTCTGCATTCATCACTTCGAGCTCCTGCATGCGATTGGCATTGCCGCCAGTTCCACTCTCCATTTGCTGCATGTGTCGGGCAAGCTGTTCGAAATCCTGCTCTACACGTCTCCTTGCCTCCTCTGCAGTGCGAACTCGCTCATCCACGAGAAGTGCTGTCGCCCCTTCCGCGTACCCTTGCTCGTCGATGATTTTCCTCGCCGATGCCAAATCGTCGTTTGCCTTCGACAGCAGATGAAGCAACCGTTCGTTCTCTTCACGAAGAACTCGAGACTCTTCAGCAAATGTCTGAGACACCGGATTCTCACGTTGCATGCTTGCAAGAGATGCCTCAGCCGCTGCCGCTCGGCGTTCTGCGTCTTGAGCGCGCACCTTCAACGCCCTCGTCTCTAAATTTGTCGCGTCACCCTCCATGGCCTCACTCAAAGCGTCTCTGGATATAGCGAGTTCTCTGCGCACGCCGTCCAGTTCAGCCCGTGCCTCCGCTTCGCGACGAGCATGTATCAAAGCTTCGCGTTTGGAGTTTGACGCGGCCGTCTCTGTCTCGAGTAACGCAGCTTCAAGCGTCCCACATCTATGTTGGAGCTCTTTAAGTGACATAGAGAGTCTTTCAACTTCTCTGCCTTGTTCGTTCGCAGCCTCTTCGGCTCGAACCAACGCAGCCGTTTGACTCGTAGAAGTCTTGCTCGGCGTACCAGAGCTCGCGGCGTTCTCGATGACGCCGCGAAGGCGCTCAACCTCTGTGACGAACGATTTGCGATCTTCTTTCAGTGCTTCAACTTGACGCATCAACCCGTGATTCTGTTCTTGTAGAGCGCTCACGCGCTCTCTCAAGAGCTCCGAGCGCTGAGAACTGTCGCCGCTCGCGACGACTGCCTGGTGTTCGTGCGTACGCAGAGCCGACACCAAACTCTCGAGCTCTTTGACGCGATTGGACTCCAGTCGCAGTTTATGCTTGAGCGTTTCGGTGTCACTCTGGGCGTCGGTGAGCCTGCTGCGAACAACCATCAAGTTTGCCTCAGCCGCTGCAGTCTCGCGTCTAGCCATCTCCTTTGCGCGTTCCATGTCGAACAACATCGCTCTCGATGCTTCGAGTTTGGTGGCGAGCGCCTCCATGTCTTCGCCCTTGTCGCGCGCTGAGTTCTCAAGGATGTGAGTCAAATTGTCCACTTGGCGCTGGTAAGCTTGTAAATCGGTGGAGTAAGCTTTGCACTCAGCCTCCGCCGTTTTGGCTCGTTCGGTTGCCTGCTCGAGCAACGCATCGGACGACTCAAGGGCTGCTTTCACTCGGCGAAGGTCACGCTCCATATCGTCCATATCCGCGACGACGCGTCGATTCTCGAAGCCGAGCTCGTGATACGCCTTAGCGACATCATCAACTTCTTTGTTCTTGGCTTTTACTTCGGCTTCTGCCGCACTCTGGGCAGCTTTCGCTTTGCTCAACTCTACTAACGCTTCGTCACGCTCGCTCTTCGCGCGAAGCAGCTCGGCGTTCAATATCTGTTGTTCCTTCGTCATCACCATCAAATCATCAGAAATGACGGCGAGTTCTTCACGATACTGGGCGGCTTCATTCGCGATGACTCGCTCCTTCTCAGCAGCGCGCTCAAGCTGCTCCTCGAGCGAACGCGCGCGAGCAATTGCCGAATCGCGAGCCTGTGCCGCTCCGTATACTTTCGCCTCCGCTGCGGCGCCCAGTCGTCGTGCTTCCTCTGCAGATGCCCCTTCGCGCATCGCTCTTCCTCTCGCTTCTTCAAGTGCTTCCGCGGCCGCATCGGCTTCATCCTGCAGACGCATGCACTCATTTTCAAGGGAGATTATCTTGTCAGCCGACGTTCCTTCGAAGATATTGCTGCTATCTTTCTTGCTCTCGATCTCACGCAAGCTCGCGTAGGCCACACGAAGTTTCTGCGAAAGCGCCTCGCGCTGTTCGTCCATATCTCTGATGATGGACTTCAGCTTCTCGACTTCATCTGCTCTGCGCGTCGCCAACTCGCGTTGGGTTTCGAGCTCCTGCACCAGGCTCTCATCTCCGGAACTACGGTTATAAGCTTCGAAGATTGCTCTTTCAGCTTCCGCGGCGACCTCGTTTGCCGCATCGGCCGCATTGCGAGCCGCTCGCTGCGCCATTTCGGCGCCCAACTTCCCTTCCTCGTAACGTCTCAACTTCACGATGAGAGCTTCGTTATCATCAGAGAGCAAGCTCATCGCATTTTGAGCCTCGGCGAGCAGACTTTCGAGCTCTCGCACGCGCGAAGAGTCATCATTACCTCTCGAACCGCGTCGAAGTCGCTCGATCTCATCGTTCGCGTCGTCGCGCTCCGCTCGAAACGCCTCTGCGTCTGCGAGTGCTGCAATTTTAGCGTCCTGAGCGGCCCTGAGCTGCTTTTTCAACTTATCAACGTCACCGGACGGCACGCCTCCACTTTCCTCGGCCGACATGGCGCCGAACTGACCCTTGAGCTCGCGGAGCTCTCTGTGTAGCGCGATCACCTCATCTGGTTTCGTCGCCTCGGGCGTGGACGGCACAGCCACCGTCGGCGTCTCCATTACACTCGAGTACCTCGTTGCCATCTGGTCCAGCTTATTGAACAACGCCGCGATGAGTTTCACCTTTTCATCGTCGCCGCCGTTCGTCGCCGCTCGCGTGAGCTCTCTTAATTTCGCCGTCTCCGTTTCGTTCGCCGCCAACATCTTCCTCGTCGCGGCCAACGCCGAGCTCAACACCTCGTTCTCTGCATCCTTCTCTCGTAACGCCGACAATGCGTCATCCAGCAGCACCGCCGCGTCTTCTCCCACGCTTCCTCTTCGCGCGCGCGCGTGCGGTGCGCTCGACATTACGTCGTCGTTCGATCTTCGTCGTCGGAATGAAAAATCAAAATTTGAAATTAATCCGAACGTAAACGACCCGCCGCGTCGCCAGCACGCGTCGCCTGCAGCGTGCGCACGCTGCAAACGCGCGTTCGATGATCACGGTCGTTTCGCTTCGGGCGCGATCGATGCGCGAGCGTGCGCGTCGGTGTGAGCGGCCGGTCAATGTCCGTGTGAGCTGATTTTGGAACATTCGGATTTCAACAGTCAAGGTCCCAATGCGTGACCTCTCCGGGTCGGGACGCACGCGTCGCGCATCGCGCGGCGTCGAGCGCTTTGAGCCTGGAGCGCTCGATGCGAAGACGCCTGCGAACGATAAATCCGCGAACGTGCGCCTGTGTGACGACGGCGGCGGCCCAGTGATCGATGTCTCGAAGACGACGGCGCCTGGTGAGGCGGGCCTCAAGCGCGAGCGCCGAGGCGCCGAGTTTGGTGGCGAGGAGGGATTCGAGGAGTTGGGTGAAGGGAACGCCGCGACCGGGCTCGCGGACGACGATTGCTTCGTAGGCAATGCGTCGACGCCAAAGTGAGGCGGCGTGCATGGCCTGGTCACGGAAGATTTTGGATTTATTCGCGAGCTTGCCAGTGACATCGACGGCGAGCGGCGTGCCCAGATCGCGGAGGAACTCGCCGAGTCTATGGACGCCGATGAAACCGGTGGCGTTGGGGTCGTGAAGACTCCACGCCTCTTGAAAATCGTACAGATGCTTTGGTGTGACGACGGCAGACTCGCGTAAAACACCAAAGGTGACGTGATCGAGAATTGATGCCACGAAGAGGTTGGTGAAGACGTAGCCCATGGCGATGACATAAGTGACAAAGTACAGGACCGCTCCATCTGGGAACCCGCAATCAGACGGACCCGCGACGTCGACGCAATATGGTTCATTAACCATGAGGTCGTACATATATTGACGCCACCCCTCACCCGTGACGACTTGAAACAGCAACAGGAAAGAGCTCGTGAAGGATTGGAAATTCGCATCCTTATTCAACGCGACACCGTACTTGACATTCGAGAAAACTTGCGTGCCGATGCCAGCGTACATGAACATCCATATTAACATCAGCCCCATTACACTTAAAATACTTGGCACCGCGAGAACAAGCGTGTTCGCAAGGATCTGCAAAGATTGTACGTGGCGGATGACTCGAAAAACGCGGAGAAACCGAAAAGGCCGCCCGATCTGATCCCGCACTGACCCACTCTTGCTGCGAAGCGTCGCCGCTGACCCGGCGGCAAGAAAAAGCTCGAACGCGTTCCACTTGTTCGAAAAGTAGTAGTTCACTCGGGGGTACGCAGCTGCGACTTGTAACAGCACCTCGACTGAGTAAATGCTAACGAAGCACATTTCGCTCATCGCGCGTACGCGCGCCAAAAGTGTACCATTGTCACCGTATCGTTCAGTCGCCATCAAAGCGGCGTTTAAGCTCACGCTGAGTAGCACGAACGATCTGTACTTTTCGTGATTGACGATAGCAAAACAGTATCTGCGAATGCCCCTGGGTGGTTTGACTTTCGCCCGAATCGGCTTGAGCGATACCGCCACCTTGTGCATGTCATGCCACAGCTTCTGCCGTTCAGTGAGGAGTTTGCGACCGGATATCATGCCGAAATGATGAATGAAAACACCGATGATGGTGCGAATCATCAGAAATGATCCCAACAGGATGAATGCGACGAAGTAAAAGGAGGCACTCCAGTTGCGCTCAAATTGAGGTTGCAAGTCGACACCGGTTTTGTCCATTGCTGCAAACATAACCTCTGTCCATCCATCGAGAGATGCGGTCTCCAGCAGTGTTAGCATGGCGCTCCCGATCCAATCGAACTCGAAGAGGTTTCTGTACCACTTGCGTACAACAATGTCCCCCCCTCCGATGTCCACAAACGTGCCCACACATTGAAGCTTACTACTCACGGTCGCATCATTGCAGCTGTAGAACGTTCCTCCATATTCGCGAATACCAATGACGGCGAACGCAAGGAACATGCCACCTGTGAGCATGATGATAGAACCTATGGTGGGTAACGTGACTGCCAGCGATTTGACAAGCCGTTGCATGGATTTGACGCGCGTCATAATTCGCACAGGCCGGACTGGCGCGGCCATGTTGAACGCGCGGCGCCAATACCGTGTGTACGATGCTCCTAAAATAATTGGACACCCGACTATCATTACGTCGATCACCAAAATACCGAGATCAAGCAGATTCCAAATCCGCCCGAGGAACGGCGACGGAGTCAACATGAAACCGTGCGCGGTGACATTTAACGCAAAATCAAATAAGAAAAATCCACAAACTGCGAAATTCACAGCGTCTACCTGCATCTGAAGTCGATTTTCTTGATCGACAGGCTTGGTTGCCAAGACCGCGATAATGGACATCATCACGACGATGAAACTGACTCGCTCGTAAATATTTGAATGCAGCATGCGCTTAATTCGCTTCCTCACCTCTCCGGAGGATGGGAAAATCCACAATGATTTATCGGTTATATACCAAGGGAGAACGGCGCTCGATGCTAAATCACTCGCGTCCGATGCGGCGTCGTCGAAGATGAGCTTGACTTTCCTAACATCGTCAGAATCCGCGCCGTGAACCATTCCACTCGGCGCTTTCGGCGCCGATGGTAATATCATTTCCACCCGTGCTCCGATCTCAGGGTCGTGAGCACGCACAGACTTTGAGCACACTAAGAAGTCCTCTGTTGATGACACCTCCGCCGGCGCCATGTCTACGCGCGCATCTATCGCCGGTGTCTTCATATGCACGAACGTTGATTCGCACATTACGAGCGTAGTGTTCTCACCCGTTCCCTCTTTCGATCGCACCAAGAGCGATTCTGCGATTTCTTCCTCTACAGCTTTTGCTATACCGCTTTCTACCTCCCAACGACTCGCGAGCCAAGGTGATAATCGATGGACACGTTCCGTAGTCCATCGCCGACCTCTAAGCGTCAAAATCGATTTGACCCGCGCTCGCTCCATCAAGTCAACGAATCGACGGTTTCGCATCGTGCTCTTCACTGTGCGCTTCACCAGCTCCCGAGACTGGACGATGGTCTTCTCGACGTCCCTTAGCTCTAAATTTTCGAGCACGACCGCGATAACCAAATTCAGAATGATATAGTTGACCAAAATGAAGAACGAAATGTAAAACGGGATCGCCGCCTCTGTGATTTGCACTCCATGATACATCAGTTCTGTCCATCCTTCTCCCGTACTCGTGACGAACACTGCTAACATAGCTTGTGGGAAAGTATCATAATTAAGCCGCGGCGCATCGTCGCCCGACACACCACGGTTGGCAAACAACTGCATGCCCAATACGGCGTACATCGCCAAGACGGCGACATAAAACAAAAATAGAGAGAACAAAGATCCGAGAGAGCGGAAGACGCGGTGTATCGTGTCGGCCCCAGACCGAGGCTTTGCCGCACCAAAGGTTTTGAAAAGTCTCGGAATCCTCAAGGAGGTTAGGTTCATTCCCTTACCCCAGATGACCATTGCACTCACGCCGACGACGACGGCGTCGAAGATCAGCATGGCGTCCTCGTTACTGAGCTTGAAAGTAGCGATGCGGCGTGCGATATGCTTTGCCGCGAATCCTCGTAGAATGATTTCGAGCATGAACGCCGATAAGAAGAACCCCTCGATAAAGGCGATGTATTGCTTGTACGCGATGCTCAGATCAAAGCGATACATCGCCATCACAGAGATGTTTGCTGCGATGCAGAATTTTATCAACCTATCGAACTGTGCGTTGTTGATAAACGCGGACAATCGATCGCGCTTGGGTTGAGCGACACCACTCGGTATGGCCGTCGTCTCTTCGCACGCGTCCTCTTCCAGCAATCTTTTCCTAAGCATCGCCGCCTCGGCGACTGAATTGAATGACTCGCCCGTGCCTCCGTTCAATCGTCTAATCAGTTTCCGAACCGCGATTTCGCTCTCCAAGTCTTCAGAGTCGCCATTATTGCGAGCACTCGATGCGCTTCGTAACATCAGCTGGTGCTCCTTGCGAAGGCGCAGGAACACTCCACTGACGCCTGCCACGAACACGGAGACGATGAAATACGTGCCGATGATGATGAGAGTCACAAAGTACGCAGCGGACGCTTTATACTCTGCGTTCACGATCGGAAACATCACTTCTTGCCAAGCCTCGATAGTAATCGTCTGAAACATCACGAGAAGCGTCGACCCGAAACTATCGAACGACTGATATCCGTGTTGCGGGTTGCCCACCATATCGCTGCAGAAGAGAGACGAGTTGGAATCGTAAACGCCCGGACACACGTAGCCCTTGTGATTCAGCACGTTGCTGACGTCGCCACAAAAGAGCTCTGGATCGCTCACGGCGGTATAAAACAGCTCGACCGTGCTCGAGTTCGCAGTTTCGACGCATCGTCGACGAAGTGACCCTCCGAATATTCCCATGCCCATGAGCGCGTAAAACACTGCGCACACGACCGTGATGCCGGCGACGTCCCGCAACAGCGAGATTGACTTTTGCAACGACTCAGCGATGAAAACGACGGAAGTCGCAAGCTTGAATCGCTTCAGTGCGTGCACCCCGCGAAATAATCGAAGCTGCCCAAATCGTACGCGCGTCATGAGCGAATCGCTGCCTCGGAACTGCAGCGCCGTCGACATCCAGCTCGCGACGACGATGACGAGATCGACCTGGTTGTACACACTCGCCATATATGCATGTTTGTGTCCGATGAATCCTAGGGCGAATATCCTCGCCGCCGCCTCGACGGTGTACGCGCACGTGACGGCAACGTCCAACGCGCGCAGCGGCGACCGCGTCAATTCAGCGACGCTCGATATCACGCGCGACGACTCCCCGCTCGACGCCAGGAGCACGAGCGCGGCAAAATGCGTGATAATCAGCGCGAGAATCACGTACTCCATCGTCTGCGAGTGCACGACGCGAAAAACAACCGCGCGCGCTCGACTCCTCGGCCCAAACGCCCACAGCGACGTTCCCGCCATCGTCGCCCCCGGTCCAGCGTCCGAGCGCACTCGCGCCGTCTCCTCCTCCGGTTCCCGCGCCAACGCGCGCCGCCGCCGCTCGAAACCGCAACCGCCCCGCGTCGCGCGCCGCCACCACCGTCCGCGCCGTCGCCCGCGTCTAAAAATACATCACCCGTCATTCGTCCCGTCATGCGTCCACGTCCCGCGCCGTCTCTCCCCGCGCCGTTCGCGCCGTCGCTCCCCGCGCGTCCGCGCGTCGTCGTCGCCGTCGTCGTCGCCTTTCCGGACGATGCGCGGAGCCGCGCGCGCGTCGCCCGGTGCCGGAATACGAACCGTCGCGCGCGACCGCGCCACAAAACACCCGCGTGTGCGATCCACAAAACACGGTGTTTTAAACACCCGCGTG
>NC_014426.2:181658-201963 GCF_000214015.3 Ostreococcus tauri | reverse complement strand
GGTGGTGGTCCGAGGAGACGTCTTCGGAAGCGAGCGAGAGGCTGGGTTGGAGACGATCGGGCGGGCGCGGACGCGGCTGCGGAGAACGCGGACGCTGGAGAGCGGCACGGCGAGAAGAGTCCGGGCGCGGGCGGAGGAGGAGTTGAGGGAGAAACGAGAGCGACACGTGATGGTGGTGGGGGTGGAAGATGCGCCGGAGGCGACGGGGGACGCGCGGGCGCGGCGAGAGGCGGAGGCGAGAGCGCGCGTGGTGGCGGCGGCGTGCGCGGAGAGCGGCGCGGGAGAGAGCGCGAAACTCCGGGGGGCGATCATGGCGTTGTTGCACGAGCGCCCGTTGGCGGTGAACGCGGTGCGGGATAGCGTCGCGCGCGGGTACGCGCTGTTGGGTCGCGAGACGCCGAGTCAGCAACTCGTGAGCTCGTGCGTGAAGCAGGTGGCCAAGCTGTGCCCGCCGGGGCGGTACGAGTTGTTGGGGCACTCGAGGAAGCGCGCGCAGGAGCGTCACGAGACGCTCACGGCGGCGGCGCGAGATTTGAAGATTTCCACGCGCGAGAGCGAGGGGATGACGACGACGACGATGAAAGTTGCGGAGCCTTCAAAGAGCTCCGCTCGGGCGGAGCGCGCTCCAGACGTCTCCGTGCCGACGCCGCCTCTGCAAGAGCCCCCGCGCGTCCTTCGCGGCGATATCACCGTGGATTTGGGTGACCAGTCGCCAAGTTTAGATTTAGAGCCGAACGCGCACGTCGTGCCGCGCTCGACGCCGGGGCACACGGAGATTGAGATCTCCGAGCGCGTCGCCGGGGACGACGACGACGCGTGGCGTCACCCAGGTCCGCCCCTGGACGTCGACGTTATCGAGTCTCCGTACGAACTCGAGGCCGTGAAGGCGACCTTCGACGTCAAGTACGCCCTCTACCGCGATCTTCACTCGCGGCTCACCGCCAACGCCGAGGAGTACGAGCGCGTGCGTCGAAGCAAGGATCCGCACCGCGCGCTCGAGCGTTTCGCCGCGCTCCGTCGCGCGCGGTACGCCGCCATGCGCGTCGTCTTCGACGCCCTCCACGACGAGCTCGCCCGCGTCCGTCGCGTCATCGACGCCCACGACGGACCCTAGCCCACGTCTCGCGCTCTGTACACGTGTAAATCATCGCCGCGAGCCGTCGTCCGGCGCCTCCATCCATCTCTCCATCGAAACGAAACGTTACCGTCGACGTCACTCACGCGCGCATCCCATCATGCCCGTCCCCGTCGCCGAGACCGGGTACGCCCGCTCGACGACCGAACACGCGCGCGTGGACGCGAACACCGACGCCGGCGCCTCCGTGGACTGGTGGGCGCGCATGGCGAGCGCCAAGGCGGCGTCGGACGCCGACCCGAACGCCCCGAAACCGTGGTTGCGACGACCCGGTAGAGATGCGGTGGAGAACGCGTCGCGCGCGCCGACGCGACGAGACATCGCGGTCCCGGCCGGGGTCCTGGGCATCGAAGTGCGCGGGCTGACGTTTTCGTACCCCGGAATCGATGGGACGCCGATGGAGGGGACGACGCCGATGATTCGGAACTTGAAGATGGCGCTCGAGCCGGGGACGTGCACGCTGTTGTTGGGAGCGAACGGCGCTGGGAAGACGACGTTATTGAAGATTTTGGCGGGTAAACACTTGGTGGAGCGGGAAAAGGTGCTGGTTCTCGGACGGGAGGCGTTTTACGATACCGGATTGACGTCGAGCGGGGATTTGAGTTTCATCGGCGGCAACTGGCAGAGAGACGTGGCCTTCGCGGGGTATAACATTCCGTTGGCGGGTGATTTTCCGGCGAGTCGTATGTTGGATTCGATCCCCGGGGTTGATCCTGAGCGTAAGAAGCGCATCATCGAGGTCCTGGACGTGAATGTGAACTGGAGGATGCATCAGGTGAGCGACGGGCAGCGACGCCGCGTGCAGCTCGCGTGGGGTCTGATGTTGCCGTACAAGGTGCTCTTGCTCGACGAAATCACCGTGGATCTCGACGTTCTCGGTCGCGCCGAGCTCATGGGGTTTTTGCGCGAAGAGTGCCTCTCGAGACAGGTGACCATCGTGTACGCAACGCACATCTTCGACGGACTCGAGTCTTTCATGACGCACGTGGCGTTCGTCGCAAACGGCGAGTTGAAGTTTTGCAAAAAGTTTGAAGACATCGAGGGCTTGAAGGAACGCGAGCCCGGTTCTTTGCTCCTTACTGTCGAGGGTTGGCTCCGCGAGGAGTACGTGCTCCAGCGCGAACGCAAGTTGTTGGAGAAGGCTGAGAAGAAGGAATTCCAATTCAGCCGCAACAACGGATACGCGTCGGGAAGAACCACCACGACGGTGACATACGGTGAAAGACTTGGTGAGAAAGGGTGGCTAGACCAGTCGAGAGATCGCGAATCGGCGTTCCAGAACTCAAGTAACGCAGTGATGCGCTAAACTAACTTACTGAATTAACTATCGCTATCGCGTCTAGAAGAATGAATGTTTGTTGTCGAGTTGATTTTTTTCCTTATCGCGCCGTCTTCTCACGACCTCCACTCAGCTAACAACCGGTCCAAAAACGACGATTCGTTCTTCTCATCGTCGCCTTGAGAGTACACTACCGGATCGCTCGATGAAAATGGTGGATTCCTCGATGACTGAGGCGCCGCATCTGCGGTTTTGCCACCTGCTTCACTCCAAGTCTTGGCGTCGATCGTCTCCAAGCACCTAGCCGCGTGGCGTAATCGTCTCGAAAATATCGCTCGCCCAGATTCATCGCCGCGAGCGTAATCTGCGAGTGCTGCTTCGAGGGCGGGCGCAATAATTTCACCGTGAAACGCTCTGTTCCACTCACTTTCTCGTGTCTGTCGCCGGCCGGACACATTTTTGAAGTTGAACGGATTTTCGATGGCATCTTTTGGATTTCGTTCGGCTTTAGCTTTACGCATCTTCACGTATCCTTTCTTTGCCGCGGCGGCACCGCCTATTTGTCTGCGCCACTCGTCGAGAACGAGCGAGGGCGACGCAGCTGTATTGGATTGTAGGTACTCGGCGCATTCCAAAAGCTCGTTCACGTTCATCCTCCAACCGTCACTGAACACGGCGTGCAATCCGGCTCGATTCTTCATCACTTCTGTTCGTACGGCGGCATCAACCGACGGGGAAGACTCGTTGCACATTCCTCCCGGCACCGCAGCGTGCACGACAAAGTTGTAGAGGTGGGGCATCGAAACGAACGATTGAGGATTCACCGCGCTCGTTTCCATCACCGCCGCGGCGACCACGTCGCGAGCCTGCGTCTTCGGAATTTCCGCACGTGGGGTCTCGAATTGAATAGATCGTGACGCCGACGCTTCATTGTCGGCACCGATATCATACGACTGACTCCACTCGCCGTGTCGGTCCATCCACGTCAATTCGCCGAGCGTTGAGTTGATTTGCGTCATCGCGAATCCGCGCACGGAGTCCGCGCACGGCAGCGAGACGCACGTCCCGTACGACAAAGGGCATATTTGTTCACCGGAGTGTCCTCTCTTTTCACCCGCGTAGCGTCGACACTCGTACAGGTACACTTCGCTCTCGCTCGTAGAAAATGCGCAAACGCCGATTGCTCTCGACGGCTCACCGCGCCAAGCTCCGGAATCAAAGATACGAACCGTCGCTGGTGCGCTCAGGCCTAGGTGCTCCCATCGAGCGACTGGATCCCGCGCGCGTCGCAGATCACGAAGCTCGACGAATGAAGACTCAATACCGGATACCTCGTACATTCGTACGGACGTCGCGTACAAAAATTCACGCATTGCCGAAATCGTTCGAATGAATTCTCCACCATCCGCCTCGTGCGCCATTCGATTCTCGCCCCCCCGCGCGCGCGTATCGACTAAGTATACACGCGAGCGCACGCTGCTTCCCGGGACGTTCACCGCGTGCAGTAAAGCGCGAGGATGATTCGCGTACGCGACTCCATAATGCGACGCATCGTGCGCCGTTTCGCGCTCACGCGCCCACTCCGCAACGATCCTTCGCCTCCCCGAACCCGCACGAGCGCCCTCCGCCGCGCTCAACACCCCAACGTCGCCACACCGCAGCGCTACCGCGCACTCGCACTCCATCCTATCGCTCACGGCGACGCTCGAGCACGCGCTCCAGTCGTCTCCGCTCGCGTCTTCAACCGTCTCCAACCGCGTCTCCCCATCCAAAGTCACCCACCCCCTGATCAGCTTCGCCCCATCGTCGCATCGAACCCCGACCGTCACCGCCCTCCCGTCCCGCGCGCTCGTCTCGCACGCGACCTCGCGAACGACGCTTCTCGCGTCCGTCCGAGCCGTCGCCTCTTCGCCTCGGCGTCCGCGTCGCGTCGCTCGCACCATCGTCTCCGTCTCCGCGCACGTCGTCCACCGCGACGCCACCGCTCGATCGCTTCCGATCGCGGCGTCGAGCACGGACGCCCCGTCCGCGTCCGCGCCCATCCCGAGCGCGACGCGACCGCGACGCGACGCATCGCTCGAGCATGGAATCATTCCACCATCCCCTCGCGCGCCCGTTTTCCCGCGTCCCGACGCCCGCGCGGCGCCGTCCAGGGCGACGTCGTACGCCTCGACGTCCCCGACGCGTCCGTACGACGTCGCCCGTCGCGCGCGCATGGCGCACGCGTCCGAATGCCGCGCGTCCGAATGCCGCACTTCACGACGCTCGCGCGATGTCCGCCGCGGACTGGCGCGCCCGCGTCGCCTCGCACGACGACGCGGGCGCGCGCGCGGACGACGCGGTCGACCGCGCGGACGACCGCGCGGGCGGGGCGATGCGTCGGGCGTGGATGACGTGCGCGCGCGTCGTGGGCGCGTCGACGAATTCGACTCGACTCCCTCGCGTCGACGCGGCGAAGCTCGAGCGCTTCAGCGACCGCGCGCTCGAGCGATTGCGCGCGCGATGCGCGCGGGCGCTGGAGAGCGTCGAGCGCGGGATGGGCGACGCCGACGCGGCGGTGCGAGCGGCCGAAGTGCGAGAGGATGTGGAAGATGGACGAAACAGCCGCGGGATGATTTTCGACGAGAAAACGGTCGAGGCGCTCGCGAAGACGGTCGCGGTGGGGGATAAATCGAGACGAGAAGCTGTGAATGCGATGCGGGCGATCGATGCGGTGATCGAAAGACGACGACGGCGACGAGAGACGCGGTACACGAGACGCATCGAAGCGATACCGCGAGACGCCACGCGGTTGATCGACGAGTACGGCATGCGCAGGTTCATACATCGAGGGATCGACGTGGAGGGGTTGGACGATGCTGTGTTCGAACGTTTCTTCAATCGTTGCTTGGAGGGACTCGAGAACGAGGGTTTTGTGCAGGAGCGGTTGGTTCCGGTGGATCACCTGGTGCGGCTCGTGAAGAGCGGACTTTGGGGGATTTATTGGAAGGAGTACGCCGACGGCGCCATGATGGAAGCTCTGAAGCATGGGTGCAGTGGGATCTCCATTAGTCTGTACGCGATCGGGGACACCGATCCGCTCGGTGAGGACGCGTTCGAGGGGATTCCAAGCGCTTCGACGCTCCTCTCCGGACCGAGCGCGTATTTGTGGTGCCTGTTTCAGTTGATGATGCTTCCGGCTCTCGTGCTTCTGGGCGGATTCTTGTTGCCGTCGGTGCGTCGGACGTTACACATGGCTCGCTTCATGTTCTCATCGTCCTTGTGGCGCGCTAAACACGTGTCATCGAGTTTCGTCGCACTGGCTCTGTGCTATACGCCGTACTGGGGCCTGGGTATGGCATGCGTGATTTTGTTTCTCGCCACAGAGACGTACGAACCGGGTACCGTTCTGGACGTAATCGTACCGGCGACGTTATCTTTCACCATCACATCCTTCGTCGCGACGTGCCTGGCTTCGGTGGATGTGAATCAGTATAGCAAGATGTCCGCGGTAACGTTATTCTTCCCAGGCGGGAAAACGGAGCTCCCAGATGGTGACAGTAAGTTGGTCCAAGAACATCCTACGGTTGACACCCTTCGCGTGCGAGAAATTCCTATCGCGCTCCGCGTGCCGCATAGCACGATCGGAGCGAACGATTCTGTCGACGAATTACCCGAGAGGACGAATGGTTTGTTGAATGGTGAGAGCAAACGTAAGAACGGTAAGAGCGGCGACCAAGCGCCACGCTGGATGGTAGAAATGGGCGAATTTGCGAGCAACCTGCAGGCAAAGACAGAGGTGTTCAACACACGCACAAAGTCGTCCAAGACGCACTCAACGAAACACGGTGCACAGAACGCGCGCCGGGACGTGCACGCCAAAGATAGTATCGAAGATATCATCGCGAAGAACAAATTGCTGCAGTTGAAAAGCATCACAGAAGCAGATGTCGTAAACGCGCTGCTACAGCGGACGAATGAAGAGATTTTGCGAACTTATTGGTTTAGAGTTAAGAGCACATGGTTCCAACAAGCGAGTTTTCTGTTGATGGCGATCGTACTTTCGCTGCTTCCATTCCTACTTCGCAGGGTTTCGTACAACTTGTCAGCGTTCGGTCAGCCCAAACAGAGTGGATTTTGCATCCGTGATAGCGTGCATGGATTCATACCGTCTTTCGTGGGACTGCAATCGTGTCCAGCTTCCGTCGATATCACAAGGGGATTCGTCCACGCATTTACAACGGACGTCAGCACAATGGACGGCACTTCTGGAAACACGAGCATCATCATCGCATTTTGTTGGAATGTGATGACCCTGCACGTGATCTTCGTCACTTCGCGTTGGATCTGTTCGTGTACATATCATCGCATGTTATATTGGTTGTTTTTCCAGGCGTCGACGGATCCATCGACGGCTACATCATATGACGTCCCATACGTGAATCTCTGTCAGGCATGGTTACCGTGGATTCGCATCCGAATGGTCGTGGAGGATCACAGAGAGCTCGAACAGTACTGGTGCCAGTATTATCTCACACACTTCGTCGCTTTAGTCAGCGGTATCCTGATCGTGGGCATGGCTCAAATTCTTCGGCTGTTCTTCATGTATGATTTCACCTCAATCGCGTCGCCTGAAGTTCACGCGCCGATTTATCCTCTCATCGTGTCCACCGTTCTGACCATTCCGATCATCATCCTCACTTCCACCGCAGCCAAGGTACAAATGATTCAGGAACGGGACGTGGTGAACGTGCAAGAGGCGCGATGGAAGCTCTTCCTTGACAACTCCACCATCCTCAACGCGGGCATGGAAAAGGACAAGGCCGACATCGTCAACAGAAACAAACGCTCCATCGAGGGTCTTCAAGAGCTCGAACGCATCCTCGAACGTCGCAACGCCGACGCATGGCCTAGTATATTCGGATTCAGGATCGGCGAAGGAGCGAAAACTGCGAGTTACGCCCTTGGATTCATCTCTGCCGCGCTCGCCGCGTGCGCCATCGCCATCGACGCCTTCCAGGGAGCTCGGAGCAACTCCAACAACGTGAACGTTCGCGACATGGTGCGCCTCGGCATCGCGCATCTCACCGCGATCATTCGCACCAACCACACGTCCTCATGAGCCCTCGGTCTCGGCTCGAACCTCCCATCGTTCACCTAGACTCGTTGTATCACTTCTTCACTCGAAAGCCTCGGGACAAAACCTCGTCACTTCCGCGCGCCTCGGCGCTTCCATCATGCTCGCGCGCGCCCCCGTTCGCGCCCCCGCGTCGTCGTCACCGTCGCACTCGACGCGTCGTCGTCACCGAGCGCGGCGAAGCGTCGCCGTCGTCGTCACCCGCGCGACGGAAGAGGATGCGAGCGAGTCGCGAGCGAACGACGCCTCGACGGAAGCGAGCGAGGAATCCAGCGCCGCGAGCGCGACGGGTGCGCCGGCGGGCGAAGACATCGGAGCGGCGATCCGCGCGGCGAGAGAGGCGAAGGCGGACGAGGGCGCGAACGTGTTCGCGGGGGCGGCGGAGGAGATCGGGCTGATCGAGTGGCCGACGGCTGGGGGAGCGCTGAGCACGACGGCGCTCGTCATGGGTGGCATCTTCGGCGCGGCCGGGGTGCTGCTGGCGGTGAACGGTGTGTTGAGTGAGTTGTCGCAAAAGATATTTCCGTGATGATTCGGCGGAGAAGTTGTAATAGGAAACGCGAGCTGCGACGTTCGTTTCGCTCGAGTCTTGAAGCGCAAAGGTGAAAAATTGTACCAATTTATGTTGTATAATTCGGCGCCGTCGCGGCTAAAGAATCACGGGAATGCGCATTTTTATTAGACGCTCACGAACTTGGAGCACGCGTTGTAAATCTTTTTGAAGAATTCAGCCTCTTGCGTCTTGCCGGCCTCGCGAGCGGTGTTTTCGTTTGTCTTCAGGAGCGCCATGAGGTTGACGTCGAGCTCGCCAGTTTCCACCATCTCGAGGATCATCGCCTTCTTGTCCTTGGCCTGAAGAAGTTTCATCATGCGCTCACGCGGCTGCAGCATCGCTCGCGTGGTTTGATCGACGAAACCAACGAAGCCGCTCGTCACGGTGTAGAGCGCCTCGCGTCTCTCCTTGTCGATCCCATCCGCCGTCTCGATGCTCTTCGTGAGAGATTGGAAAAAGCTATCGGTGAGCAACGGTCGGCATCGCACGATCTCGTACTCCATCTCATTCATCTCCGTCTCGAAAAAGTACTGCACCAAGCCCTCCGGATCATCCACCCCGGGTTGCTGTCGCGCGTCTCTCGCCGCTTGCAGCTCCTCCCGTCTCTTCTTGTGTTCCTTCTTCGCCTCCTCTTCCGCCTCCTTCTCCAGCTCCGCGTTCCTCGCCGCTAATCGTCGGTCGATCAGCATGCTCGAGCTCGTCTCGTCCACGTCCGGGAACAATCCCTCCGGATCGTGACAAATCTCCAGCGCGTTCGGGTCTCGCGTCTCAATCTTATCACCCTTGGACATCGCCGCGCCGCTCTTATCCAGCAAGACCCCCTTGTTCAGCGACTCCGCCCCGGCGCCTTCGAACCGGATCGTCTGTCCGAGCTTTTGTTGGAGAATCGCGAGCGATTGCGGGTCCACCTCGGCTCGGGCGACGACGGCGCGGCGCGCGTGCGTCGACCGCGCGGCGGCGGGTCGAGCGCTCTTCGAGACTGTTCCATCTCTGGACGCGCGGTTCGCCAACGCGCTCGCGCGCGCGTTGACGGCGGCGGCGTTGACGGCGCGCATGCCGCCTGGGTACGATGTCGCGCGCGACGACGCGGCGCAGAGGAGTGAGGACGCCGCGGCGAGGCGGCGAAACGACCCTCGAGGGAGCCTCCGAGGGGGTCTTGACGAGTCGTGAGTCGTGGTAGTAGGGGGTCCGGGTGTTCGACGCGGACGCGGGCGAGCGAGGCGAGACGACGCGCGCCGACCGACGACGGGCGCGAAGTGAAGCGCGCAATACGTCATTATTATACACCGTACACTCTTCGCGCGATCGACGCGGGTTCGGCGGGCGCGTTCGAGCGTTCGAGCGCGCCCGGCGAACGCGGCGATATCCGACGCGGCGGACGCGGCGGACGCGGCGTCGTCGACGATCGTCACCACCCGCGCGCGCGCGCGCTCATCGCCAGTCCGCCGATCGAAATAATAAAAACTTATTCCCCTTGCACCTAGGACACGCGACGCGACCCGGCGACGCGCTTTTCCCGCCCTTCGCGCCGGACGCGTTACACTTGCCGCAGCGCTCCTCCCCCGTCTTCTTCGCCCCGAACCCGAAAACGCCTCCGGACATCACCGGGACGTACCCTTTCCGATCGCACCGCTGCGCGTTCCCGTCGATGGTCCACCCGATCGCGCTCACGTCGTTACACTCGGGACACAACGTTCGTCCTTCTCCCAGGCACAGGTCGCATCGTCGCTTCGTCACGCCGCCCTGGACCCCGGCGCTCGCGTCACCCCCCGCCTTTGCGCGCACGGCGACGGCGCGATGGCGGCACCGCACCGCGGGCGCGACGACGACGCGGTGAAGCGTCGCCATCGGCGCGGAGTGGCGTCATTCGGTGACGCGGTGCTCGGTTTGCGCGCACATCAGCGCGGCGCGCTCGTCGACGCGCACGCGTCGCGTCACGCGTCGCGATGTGCACGGTGGATAAGGTACGTCTGTGACCCACCGTGCGCGAGGTCGAGCGACGGGCGAAGAGGAGAGAGATCGACGGAAAGGCGGGTCGTTCAATGAGATTTGAAACTCATCTGTCGCGGACGTTTCCGCTCGCGACGGACGACGGAGGCGCGCGACTGACGAGCGAGCGAGGCGCATCGATACGTAGTTATTGATCAAGGGCATCCGGTCGTTCTCGCCCGATAATGAACACGTGATACAGTTCCCGAAGCCGCTGACGCTCATAGTCGGTCGGAACGGCGCCGGGAAGACGACTGTCATCGAGTGCCTGAAGATGGGGTCCACGGGCGAGCTGCCACCGAGCGCGCGGAGCGGACAGGCGTTCATTCACGACCCAAAGGTGGCGGACGTGACAGAGGTGAAGGCGCAGATAAAGCTACGTTTTCGGAACGTCACGGGGAAACCGTTCGTGGTGATTCGGTCATTTCAGTTGACGCAAAAGGCGAGAGGAAAGCTGGAGAAGAAAGATTTGGACAGCGTCATACAGAGTGTCGATGCGAACGGGAAGATGGTGAGCATATCGAAGAAGTGTGTTGACATCAACGCCGAGGTCCCGGCGCTTATGGGGGTGTCGAAGGCGATATTGGAGAACGTCGTCTTCGTGCACCAGGAAGAGTCCAACTGGCCGCTGGGCGACAGCGCAGGATTGAAGAAGAAGTTTGATGAGATTTTTAGCGCCACCAAGTACACGAAAGCTTTAGAACACATTCGAAAATTGAAAACGGAGCAGGCTGGGCTCATCAGAGATTACAAGGGCAAGGTTGAGTCTCTCAAGATTCAAAAGGATCACGCAACGAAACTGCGCGATACGTTCGAGACGAACAGAGACAAGTCGAGCGATTTGACAAAGCACGTCGCGATGCTCGAAGTGAAGATCAATGCCGCGCAAGAAGAAATTGCTCAAATTGAAGCCGTCTTTGCAGCTGTGCGTGAGATTCATGACAAGCGCAACGCGTTGGTCGCTCGTCGAGAGGCTGTGACGTTGGAGAATGCGCGGAAACTCGCGAGCATGAACACAGAGCTGACTGAATCATTGGAGGAACTCGAGGCCATGGGCGATACCTTCAATCAAAAGTTTGCGGCGCTCAAACAAGAGCGCGACGTGCTCGATCGCAAAGTCAACGACGCTCGCTTAGAGATGGAGGCTCTCAAGGATCATCGCGAGCGCATGATCAAGACGGCGGGCCGACTCAGCGCAGAGGTGGAGGCGCAAACGAAACGCGTGAGCGAACGATTGACTTTCGCTCAATCAACGGCAAAAAGACATCCTGAGCTTGGTTTCGCCGCCACTTCGGAGGTCGATCCCGTCGTCTTGTCCGATGCACTCAGCTCTCGTTTGTCAATGCGTCAACAAGCGATTGATAAAATGCGCGCGAAGCACCGATCGATGGACGCCGAGTGTGGAGCGAAGATCGACGACATTACCGAGCGTTTGAGCTCTCACACGCAAAGAATTGCGATCATTGGCGAGCAGCAAGACACGAGGAGGCGCCGACTGGAGGAGATCAACAAAGATCTCGGCGAGAACGCGGTGAACGAGTCTGCGATTGAGGAGCTCGAAAACCGTGTGAACCGAGCGAATGAGGCGTACGCTTCGAAGAGTAAATCGGACTTCGCTTCGCAAATGAAAGTAGACATGGAAAAAGTCGAAATAAACCTTAGCGATATCGAGCGTGAGATAAACAAATTGCGAGCCGAGCAGGAGAACGCCGTGCAAGCGGGAGAATCGGAAATGAAGATTCGAATGAAAAAGGAGGAATTGTTTGCGAAGAAAAACTCTTTGGAGAACATCGTCGAGCATCGTTCTGAGCAGCTGCGAGACGTGTTTGGTGCCGCCATGCCGATGAATATCGAGATGAAGGACGCGCTTGTAGAAAAGCTGGACGAATTGAACGAATTGGTGGCCAAGGCGCAAGAACAGTTGAACGCAAGCTCCTCGCGTGTTGCAGTGCTTGAACACGAAATTGCCGTGGCGAAAACTGAGCTCGAGAGCAACAGAAGATCTTTGAATGACGTCATTGCGCTCGAGACGATTGATGCAAACGCTCAAGTGTTGGGCGCTGGTGGTTTTGCGGGATATGCCAACGCTCTCGAGGCCGTGAACCGAGAAGTTGGTGATGTCGAGGCGCAACTGACACAGCTCACATCTTTGCAAAATCTGTTCTCAAAATTCGTTGCCGAAGCCGAAAAGAATCAATCATGTTCACTTTGTAAACGTGGGTTCCCTTCTGCAGAATCCACTGATTCATTCATCCAAGACATGCAGCAGAATATGGCAAAGGTTCCGGCTCAAATTGCCGTAATCGAGGAGCGCGTCGAGAAGACGAGAGAGCGTCGTAAGCTCCTCCTGGATTTGAGCGAGGCAGCTTCGCAGTTCAAGACGCTCTCTGAGAAAGTCCCAGATTCCGAGCGTTTGTTCGCGGAGCTCGAGGTATCTTTTGCGACTGCGCGGGAAACGGAAAAGTTATGTGAAAAGGAAATCGCCGAGAAGCGGCAATCTGCCTCCGTAGTCGGATCAATCATGGAGGACGCCGGTAACATCTCGCGGCTGGCGAAAGAGGTTCAGGCGCTACAGGATGCGGTCGAAGCACTTCAGTTGAATGTTGTGAACGTGACCGGTGAGACGCGTTCTACGTTGGACATCTCGAATGATCTCGAGATGCTTGATGTGAAACGAGAAGCCGCCGACAGAGAGAGAGGCATCTTACTGAAACGAAAGGAACGACATGAGATGGAGCTACTCAACCTCGAGCGTAACGCCCGTGACCTTCGAGAGGAGTTACTTTTGACTAAATCACGAGGTGAGAAGCGAACGCAACTCAAGGCAGAGATGGCGAAAATCTCAGAGGCCATTGCGATGGGCGCTTCAGAGAAACAGCGAATGGAGGAGGAACTGGCACCGGGCCTTGCGGAGAAAGAGAGGCTCGCTGTGGAGCGCGAACGGCAACGTGAAATGCATGGCCAGGAGCAAAGTGAGCTGGAAATCGACATTCGCGAGCTACAGCGTCTCGTTGACGTCACCGCCGGCATGAACAAGGCCATCGATCAGGCCGACGCTGCGGGAATCTCTGACCGTTTGGCTGAGCACACCAAATCACTAGAAGAAACGAACGGCAAGATTGAGGACCTCGGAACGAAATTGCAGGCGCGGGCGAAGCAATTGAAAGCCAAGGAAGAGGTAATAGCGCGTCAGAACGATCTCAAACGTGAGTTGGAGGATAACATTGCATTTCTGCGTGGGAAACGGGAGGAGGAGACCATCTTGAAGGATATTGAAGAACTCGTGGAACAAATGCATAACATGGGCCAAATGGCTGACGTTGAGAAGAAATTACGGCTCGCCCAGGGCAGCAAGAACGACTTGCGTACGGAGGCTGCAGAGGCGCAAGGGCGGGTGAAGGCTCACCAAGAGGCGATGAAATCGGCCAGTGATCAGCTCAACGGCGCAGCATACGTCAACATCGACAAACGTCTGTCCAAGCAGCTGGTCGAGTTGAAAACAGTAGAAATGGTTAGCGATGACTTGGACCGATACCACAAGGCTCTGGATAAAGCTCTGATGTCGTTTCACGCCAGTAAGATGGAGGAGATCAACAAGGTTGTTAGAGAACTTTGGCAGCGCACATATCGAGGACAGGATATCGATAGCATTCAAATTCGTAGTGACTCAGAGACGACGACTGGTAGGAGCTCGTATAACTACCGAGTTGTCATGCTGTGTGGAGGCGCAGAACTTGAGATGCGTGGCAGGTGCAGTGCAGGTCAAAAGGTGCTCGCGTGCCTCATCATTCGCCTTGCTCTGGCAGAGACGTTTTGCTTAAACTGCGGAATCTTGGCTCTTGACGAACCTACAACTAATCTCGATGCCCCGAACTCGGACGCACTGGCGAGATCGCTCATAGAGATCATGAAAAGTCGACGAGATCAAGAAAACTTTCAGCTGATCGTGATTACACACGACATGGAGTTTGCCCACGTGCTTGGACAACGAGAGCTAACGGACTATTACTGGAGAATCACTAAGGACGATAACCAGCACAGTCACATCGAAAAAGAGGACATCTACGACTAGACTATTCATACAAGTCGCTGCTAACACTATGACACGATTGTTCGCGCTCGATATGTACAATATGAAACAAGTTTTACTTTCAGCAACAACGAAACCGAACACGTCCCTTCCGGAGTATTTTCCCATCTCTACCGTAATTCAGACCCATGTTCACGTTAACCTCCATGGCGAGCAAAGTCTTTTCAAATTCAGAGAGTGAGTGATGAAGCATTTGATTGTACCAAGTCTCGTGCTCTTCGGGCCACGTCAAGTTTACCGCCCCAGACGGATTCTCCTCGAGCGTAACTTTCATCTGTTGTCGTTTATCATTCTCAACAGACTTCAGGTAGTCGAACTCCTCATCGGTGCCGAAGATGGTCTTAGGAATAGGATTGCCCAATCTCTTGGCCTCGGCCACCTTACGAGCCTCCTCGCGCATCACCTCGTCTCGAATGATCCTCGGAGGCTTCCCGACACGCCAGTAGCGCACCTCTTTTATAATATTTTCTCTCTTCTCGCAGTTCGACTGCACGCGTTTCCGGTACTTCAATATCTCTAAAACATCATCCACGGTGAACTTCACCACACTGTCGACGATCACCGTGAAAGGTTTGCTCATCAATGTTCGGTGAACGATTGGCGAGTATCCCGGGTGCTCCTTCGTAGGCGACGGAACCCCCGTCCTCGACAGATGCACGTCCTTCGCGCTCACCTTCGCGTACTCGAGCGCGTCGTCGACGATCTTTCGCAAGTCATCCACCGAAATGTTCGGCTGAGTCGTCCCCGGTATCTTCTTCCCTTGGTGCGTCTCGAGCTTATGCACAACACCCTTCACCGCAAACGCCATCACCTGCGAGACGGGCACAAGCGTCGCGAATCGCGGTCAGTCCGCCGCCTCATCGTCACGCACGTTTATCAGTATCGGTGTTATCGCATCCATCGCGTTCACGTCGCCGCTCGCGCCTCCGTTAGCGCTCGAACGCACCATGAGCTGCCCGAGCTTGGGCCAGAGCGGTTGCAAGCCTTCGTAGTAATTCGGCTCTCGCTTCTCCCGCTCGCCCATGGCGACGACGTCGGTCTCCCAGAACGGCGACGGGATGTCCTCGAACTCATCCCCGACGAATTTGTCCGCGCTCGAGCCGAACGGCCACATCGCGAGCGCGTTCGAGTGCGTTCAAAGGGATTCGCACCGCACTCTGACGCCGCAATCAACGCCGCCTCGCTCGACGCGCGCGATGTCCAACATCGCCAGCGTGCTCGGATCGAACACAGGGCGCGACAAACACGTCCCCGAGCCTCACCACGGGGCGCGAGACGCCCTGGCGCCACTGGGATTGGCGAAGATGCTACAGTTTTTTAGAAAGCAACCGAAACTCGCCGACGGCATCGACGCCGACACGGAGCTCTTCGGCACGAGCGCTGGGTACGACTTGCGCGTCGGTAGAGCGAACGAGCTGGAGCCGCTGTTACGAAGCGCGCTGCCGATCGAGCGCGGGAGTTTGGATGGGCCTGATCGGGCGACGCTCGCTCGCGCGCTCGCGGGCGTCGGTCGAGGAGGGACGACGCTGAGCGACGATGACAAAGGAAAGATAGCGCCAGCGATGGCGGCAGTGCGCGCGGCAAAGGCTCAAGCGGCCGGGACGGAGGTTGAGGGCGGCGGGAAGGGAGAGAAGCGGAAAAGGGAGAAGAAGGAGAAGAAGGAGAAGAAGGAAAAACGGCGACGACGCGAGTCGGAGGGCGGTGGGGCGAGCCAAGGTGGAAACACGGCGACGACGAGTCAGGGTGGAGTTAGTGCGATGTCCACGGGGAGCGACAAGACAGCGGCGACTGGGAAGACCGGTGAGGAGGCGTAGCGACTCTGGTTGAAATTTCTGCATCGTAGCATCGTACAATCCGTATCGTTATCATGTTCTTGCTGAAGATCTCGGTGAGGTCGTCGTGAAACGGACTCACTGAATGGAACACTTCTTTGTACACTTCTCTCCGGCCGCTTTGACGTCCTCCGAGTTTACGACGCCGTCGCCGTTGACGTCCGCGGCGTCCTTCGCCTTTTCTCGTCCGTGGTGCATCGCGCTGTCGACGCGACCGACCAAAGCCTCACCAGCGTGCTTCACCTTCGATCCAGCGTCCTCAACCGCGTGTTCAACCTTATGAACGACGTCTGCGACCACATCCGTGGCCTTACTCGTCGTCTTCTTGGTCTCATCGCTCGCCGCGTCAACGCTCTTGTTCTTGGCCATGTGTACTAGTGCTCGGCGCAACTGCAACGTGTCAAATCCTTCCCTCGTCTCGCTCGACGCGCGCGACTATTCTCGCGTAAAATCGAGAGATGATTCGTACGAAATTTATCCGTCTCGTTGTCCGATTCCCAGGGCGCGCCGTCTCGCGTCGCGCTCTCGCGACCGTCTCGCGATGGTCCAATCCCAATATCGACCTCGCCGAGCTAAACCTGAGCTTTACTCTGTGACGCGCGTGAGCTTCGCGTTGACGCCGCGAGCGACGATGCGCGCCTCAACTGCATCTGCGACAACCTCCGCGACGTCTGCGCTGCGTCAAACGAGCTCGGGATCGCACAGAACGCGCGAGCGACGCGTGAACGTGGCCCGGATGCGCGCGAAAGAGTTCACTCGCTTCGCGATCGATTTCACCGCGCACGAGCGCCGCGCACGCTCGAGGGGCATCGTGCGGTCGAGCGTTGACCCGACGGTGATGTCGCTCAAAGCCGACAGCCTGCGGGTGGCGTATCAGGGGGTGCCGGGGGCTTACTCGGAGGGTGCGGCGGTCGCCGCGTACGAGGGTTGCGTCACCGTGCCGAAAGAGCAGTTTGACGACGTGTACGCAGCGACGGAGGCGCAGGAGGTGGATCGGGCGGTGTTGCCGTTTGAAAACTCGCTCGGGGGTTCTATTCATAGGAATTATGATTTGATCCTGTCGCATCAGTTGCACGTTGTGGGAGAGGTATATTATCGCGTGAATCACTGCTTGCTCGGAATGCCGGGACAGAGGATCGAAGACTTGACTCGAGCGCAGTCGCATCCGCAGGCCTTGGCGCAGTGCGAGGGGTATCTTATGAAAAAGAAGATG
Source organism: Ostreococcus tauri (assembly GCF_000214015.3). NCBI lineage: Eukaryota > Viridiplantae > Chlorophyta > Mamiellophyceae > Mamiellales > Bathycoccaceae > Ostreococcus > Ostreococcus tauri. The sequence continues at coordinate 184,756 of NC_014426.2, read as the reverse complement.
GCCCGGGAGGCGGTGGACGATACGGCGGGCGCGGCGAAGGCGATTTCGGAGGGTGAATTGATGGGCGTGGCCGCCGTGGCGAGCAGACGTGCGGCGGACCTGTACGGTTTGGAGGTGTACGATGAGGCGATCCAGGACGATAAGTCTAACGTCACGCGCTTTCTCGCGCTATCCCGGGATCCGATCCCTCCCATGGAAACCGATGTGCCGTACAAGACATCCATCGCGGTGTCGCTCAAGGAGGAGCCGGGAGCGTTGTTCAAGGCGTTGGCATGCTTCTCGCTTCGAAACATCAACATGACGAAGATCGAGTCTCGACCCTTGCGCACGAACCCAGTGACGAGCGCAGGCGCTCGCTCGTCCATGCAGTTCACCTACTTATTCTATATCGATTTTGAAGCGAACATCGCGGACGAAAAGATGCAGAACGCCTTGCGCCACTTGGAGGAGACGGCGACGTTCCTTCGCGTTCTCGGGTCGTACCCGAGAGATTGCTCGCAGTTGTAATTGATGGCTATATGAGAGGGAATTCGTGCAAATTTTCTCGTTTCGGTTCTTTTGATGCTTATGCGTGCTTCAGTTACAATGAAGTTGAGCGATGTCTAAGTAAAAAAAATGCGTGACGTCTCACGAGAGGACCTTGTCCAGAGACGACAGAGGAATTCCGGAATCTTCAGCAGAGTCGCGAAGAGCGTTCGCGTGCACCGATCCTATGGCTCCTGTGCTCGAGAGCTCGTGCACGTTTCGTAACACCTCTTTCTTCATCTTATCGTCGAAAGAGTAGTTTTCAAACGTCGAGACACCCCACACCGAGTGGACAAGCGCCTGCGGATCAACTGTCTTTGCGCCGAGTTTGCTGTAAATACGATCGACCAAACGCGCGGTGTCTTTGGCGTCGGGTTCGACGCCCAGACGACCGCATGCCCACAGAACACCTGCAGCACCCGTGCGCCCGACTTGGCCTGCCCCCGCGCGGCGACCAGCCTCACGAAGAAGTTTGGCGAAATCACTCGAGGCGCCGTTGAAGGGCGTGCCCATGACGCCGTACGCCCACAAGACGTGCGTGAGAGCGGTACCGTCCAGTTTTCCTGGCTCAAGAGCGACCGTTTGCAAGATGTACTCCAGTACGCGTGGCGATGGCGGGCAGTCGAGCATGGCGAGAGACCAGCACAGGTTCGCAAGCTGATACGGCGTGTAGCTCTGCATCGTGTGCACCGCTTGGTCCAACATGGCTTGCACGACGGGCATCGGACGGTCAGACGGCGGGAGGTACCTTGACCAACGCGCGTACGCCCAGAGCATATTCACGACATCCGGCGCTCTAAAGTCGTCCACGACGATCAGCGCCTGATCGGCGATCGCCTTCAATAACTTGCTCCTCGGCTTGTGTCCGAGCGCGGCGAGCGCCCAGAGGGTGGTGCTCAAGTTCTTCGGCTCTGCCGAGGAAGCTTGCGTCGCGGCTCGAGCGGAAAGCGCGTCCAACAGCGTCTCTTGCACGGGATACTCCAGCCTCGCGAGCGCCCAGAGGACGTTAGAGACACCCTGCATGGACATCTCCCCAGCCATTCGATCCACCATGTTCATGAGCGTCTGGAATCGCTCGTCGCCGAGGAGCGCGGCGCGATCCAACGATGGCTTGGTTTGACCCGGAACCCTTTGCGTCGCCAGACGTGCAACGCGATGCAGCGCGGTAGACGCGTTGACTTTATTGAACACCTCTTCCTGTTCCTCTACCGTTGTCAAAATAACCTCCACGTCGCTCGCGTCCATCAAGTCGCCCTGCAAGTCCTTGGCTCGGTCCAGCAAGCGAATGCTCAGCGCCGCCTTCATCCTGTACTCGCTCGGCAGCGCCAATTTCTGGTACGCCCACCGGCGATGCTCTAATCCAACCTTATCGAGCTGCTGTACCCCACCCTCGACCATCTCCAGCAGTTCGGCGAACCTCGCGTCCGCGCACACCTGCTTCGCCTCGCTCCTCCGCAGCCGTCCCGCCCGGGACGTGAGCAACCTCGAGATCTTATACATCGCCGTCACGCTATTCACCGCGTTAAACCCATCCGCGCTCTCACCCACAATCTTCAACACCTCAAACGCCTGCTCACACGCCCCGATCGACTCCTGAATCTCCCTCGACCGCCGTCTCCGCTCGCGCTCGCCCCCCGCCCGCCGCCCGTCGTCTCGCCGCCCGCCATCCCCCCTCGGCGCATCCACGCCCGCGTCACCGTCCTCGAACGCGCGCGCTCCTCGTCCAACGCTCACCGCTCGCGGCGTCCGCGCCGCGCGTCGTCCACCCCGCGCCCGTCCCGCTCGCGTCGCCCCGAACCCGACGGCATCGACCGCGCGCGCGCGAATCCTCGGGTGCGTCGCGAATCCCTTCCCGACGCGTCGCACCGACGCGCCGGACGCCGCGACCGCGCCGGCGGTGCGCGCGCGCATGCCCCGGCGCCGCGCGCGCGTCCGTCGCGGTGTCGCGGGCGTCGACGCGCGTTCGCGCCGCGTCGACGCCGACGCCGGCGGCGGCGGCGGTGTGTCTAGGTTGGGTAAAATCTGAATCACCTTCTGCATCACCACCCGAAACAAGGTGATTTGAATCACCTTCACCACCCATGGAAGGTGATTTGACCTTGGAGGAAATTGTCCGATTGTCCGAATTTACATAAAAAAATTACATGATAGACTAAATAGCGGTATAATACTCAATTGGGTGCATCTCGCCGAGAACGCTTGCTCGCGCGCGTCACGCGGTCGTCCGAACGCTCGGTCTTACGCGCGTGCGCGCACTTCTCGTCGCCGCGACTCACGCATAGCTTGCAGCGATCGGCGCCTTCGCGAACGAGTTGAGTAGAGGTAGCATCGGTCGGGGCTGATGGACCGTTGACCGGGGCTGGTCGACCGTCGGCCTCTCCAAGAGACTTGATTTTGACGCGCGAACTTCTCAAGAGCAGGCAGCGGCTCGGGACTCCCGAGTCGGGAGTAATGGGAGTACCCCCTCATACTGTTTACTCATACATGACATGACGGATTATGACTCAACAAAAGGTGTGCACAACCAACACGGAGATTAGGCTGAAAAAGAGATGGATTTTGACTAAAATCTC
>NC_014426.2:165321-181638 GCF_000214015.3 Ostreococcus tauri | reverse complement strand
GAATCACCTTCACCACCCATGGAAGGTGATTTGACCTTTTGTTGAGTCATAATCCGTCATGTCATGTATGAGTAAACAGTATGAGGGTGTACTCCCATTGGTGTTTTACCTTGTACAAATTTCGGCAAGTTGGGTTTCAGAGGAATTCGCAGGTTGAGATTTTGAGTTCCCTTGGCGACGACGACGCGCGTCGCGAGCGGGCGCGACAGTGCGGGACTCCCGCTACGAATCGTTATGTAACACTACACGCGCGCACTACATTACTTCATGACTCGTCATGCATGACTCTCCCAACCGGTGATATATAAATTTTTGACTCGGAAAACTTTATATCTCACCGCTTGGGAGAGTCCCTACATGACTGACGAGTCATGATTCGTCGACGAACCTCTGAAGCCGTGAAATATAAATTTTTCCAATTTCAAGCAGGCGGCGGCTCTCTTCGAGGGGGGTGCTAGGGGGGCGTGGCTAAATCTCAGTCCGAAGTAACTTTTTATCGCTCGCATACATCGTATTTAACATATATTAAAACCTGTCTAAATATATAAAAATACATTTTAATACAATTGCGTAGTATATTATCTATTCAAGGCATTATCCCTCTGAACCGTTCCGCCGGACCTTGGGTGGATGATTTTCCAATTCAGCGAATGAGCGTTCTCGCGTTAAACTATTGAAATTGCCATTCTAAAACTTGTATATGCGTAAACAGTATGGGGTCCTAGGGTACTGTCATACGCGTTCCCGGGTGTTTTCACCTTGTGCAAAAATTTGACATGTTCTCACAACACTCGATACATATGCACACATAACGCGCTCGACAGGCATCCAGAAAGCGTACGCCCTTTGCTGCATGTAGTACTCATCTCATAATTCCTTGTTGACGGCTTTTTTTCTAAAGAAATCGGTCATCGAGTGCACACGACTGACCAAACTCACTCTGACACGCAGGAGAGAGAAAACGTCTTGAACCCTGCCAAACCCTAAGTAGGGTTGATGGCATCTGCTCGTTACGTGCGATGCAAGCTCACAGCGTGGTTCAACGGATACGAGAGGAACGTAAGTCATTGAAAGTGTTTCTCGGAAGCCACAACGCGGATCAAAAGGGCACGTCGAGCGCTTGCGCGCGTAATACACGCGCGAGATGAATACGACTAAACCCTGACCAGGGTTTAGTCGGGGTTTAGCCAGGGTTTGGGCGTTGCTTCTCGAGAGCTCGGCGTTGAGGCACCAGGAACGCGAGTGACTGCGTGAGGACGTCACTCTGTCTATCGCATGGCATAACGGCCGGATGAATACCATGCATCATAAGTGCGTCTACAAGTATTCATCGACACGCGCAATCCTGGTGCCATCCGAGCGCGTTATCCACGCACATGCGGCGCGTGTTGCGAAAACTCGTCAAATTTTGCGCAAGGTAGAAACACCCGGGACGCAGCGGACCGGGTGTGGGGTGCCTCTCACAGATGTGAGTCCTGAGTCGTCGTATGTGAATGAATTTTCGACAGATTTATCGCTGTTTGATACTTTAGAAATTCAATACAGTATACATTGGTCAATTGATAAAAAGTTACTTCGGACTGAGATTTAGCCACGCCCTGCTAGGGTTAGAACAGTGACACAATGTACTCATCATCACTGTATTTCCTCGAAACCGGTGACGAAATGTCGTATTATCAGTCACGTGATTACTATCAGTGTCAATACCAGCAAATGATAGGCTTTACATACACTCAATATGAAATCACCTTCTAAATCACCTTAAGGTGATTTGAAATCACCATCACCACCCATTGAAGGTGATTTACCCAACCTAGCGGTGTGTCTTCCACACATCGTCGTATTCGACGTGGTATACGACACATAACATCGTACGTCACGGTCGTGTAAAGCCATGTATGGCGTCACTGAGGACGGCGCGTGTACAGACAGGCTCGATCGGGCTTGTATATGATGAAGACTGTTCGCCCACACGAATACGCGCGTTGCCCGCATCGCGCGACGTCCCGCGTCGCGACGGCGTCGACGCCCGAGCGCGACGCGCGCGCGATCGGACGATGGATCGCACGCGGGCCGAGGCGTCGACGGAGGAGACGTACCCTGGGGTGCCGGGGATACCGCGCGCGGACGTCGACGCGTTTTTGTCGCGACTCGATGATTGTCAACCGGTGGTGCGCGCGCGAGGACGACGACGCGGGCGCGCGCGACGCGATCGACGCGCGCGTGGACGAAGGGGATCGAGCGCGTCGTGGGGTGGGACTGACGATGGGCGATGGCGCGGTGACGTAGATTCCGGATGAGCTGACGAATCATTACCTGAAGCGCGCGGGGGTGCGCGAGCCGGACGTGCGCGTCACGCGATTGATCTCGCTCGTCACGGAACAGTTCGTGCAGTCGGTGGCGGACGATGCGTATCGATGTGCGGTACAGCGGCATCAGGCGCAGGCGAAGGATAAGCGGGAGAGAGGGTACGATACGAGGGATAAGCGCATCGTGCTGGAGAACGAGGACCTGGCGGCGGCGCTGAAGGACCACGGCGTGAACCTGCACAAACCGCCGTATTACGTCGGCGCGGCGCGCCCGGAGGAGGTCGAGGAACAGGAGGAGGCGGTGAAAGAGGAGCTTAACGAGGAACCGACTGAGAAGAAGAGACGATCGAATTGAAGGAGGCGCCGCGTTTGAGTGAATCGTTTTAATCATTCGAGTTTTTGTTCATAAAATCATCGTACATCGCAACGCTCGTAACGGCATCGCTTTCCACACACGCATCGCTCGCAATGTGTCCTTCCTCTCAACCTTGCGTCTTAGATTGTTGGAACTACGGATTTTGTCTCGCGTCAGTCTCTCGTACCCGCGCGCGTTTCGCTCTCGCTCGCGTCCGCGGTCGCGTCGCCTCACGCACGTTGATCGCGTAAATCGGAATCGCTGTTCCCAAGAAAACCACCGAGAATGTCGCCAATCCGAACACCAGCTTCCTGTTCTTCGTCGCCCCGACGTCGTACATGTGCTTTGCGTGGATGTACGCCTGCGCGCGAACACCGACGCGTCGTGTCCGCCCGTCAGTCTTTTCCCTCCCGTCGCGTCGTCCCCGCGAACCCGCTCGAGACGAAAGATCAACCGTCGCATCGCGCGTCGACTCCTCTCCGAGCTCGCCGTGCCGTTCGTCCTCGCGCGGAGATCGTTTTACATTCGACCCTAGCGCGAACGATCGCTCGACGATCTCCCGCTTCTCCGCGTCGTCGCGTCGCGCGCACCGGTTCGTCCGCGCCGCCGAGCGCGGTTCGCGATGTCGTGATTCCCCGTCGCGCGGTCGCGAGCGCGCCCCTGCGAAACGCGGCGTGGGCGGCGAACATGACGATGAAACCGTCAGAGACTGACGCATGGCGAATCGATGACGCCGGCGGAGTCGCGATTCGTGCGACACGGCGTCCCGTTCGTGGCGCTGGTCGTGATCGGATCGTTTGGTCTTCAGAAACTCGTCGCGGGGCGGTTGGAGGCGCGCGACGCGGCGAGGACGGTGGAGGACCCGCGGGCGCCGGCGCGCGCGCAGCGGAGGCGCCGGGCGCGGCGGGCGATGGACGTCGAGGGCGAGCATCGACGATTGATCGAGGGACGAGAGAGCGAGGCGACGTATGAGATGAAACCGGTGTGGAGACCGCCCGGGGTGGAGGGTGGGCACTAGATTGATCGCTGTTGTAAAGTTACACGCTGTATCGCTATCGATAAACGCGGCTAAAACGCTAGTAAATAAAATTCAACGCGGCGCGGACACGACGTCCTCTTCAGCGTCGCAATCGAATTCCTCTTCCGTGTCTTCATCATCGATATCGGGCCAATAGTTGTCCATGTCGTCTCGCGAACCCGGCGAATTGTACACGACGACGGAACGCTCGAATGGAATCGTGGAGCCCGTTCTCGAATCGTATCGACGACGAACGCGCTTGAACGCGACGCCCGTCGCCGCAGACCACCTCTGACGGATCGCGTCCGCGCTCTTACGATAGGCCCGGCGCTGCGCCTCGGACGTATTCCTCTTCTTGGCCTCCTCGCTCATCGCCCGACGCTGCTCCTCCAACTCCTCGGCTCGCTGCTCGATGCGTCGCTGACGCGCCTTCATGAACGACTGCGCCGCTTCGAACGGATCGACTATGTTCGTCTTGTTCGTCCCGCTCATCATGATTCCGACGCTCACCTTTTCAAAGTTCACCGCGACATGCTCGAGATACGGTAGATCGTCTCGCTTCACCCAGTGGATGCAGTCCACCGGACACGAGTCGATCGCCTGCTGAATGTCGTCCTCGTTGTTCAACCATTGAGCGAACACGCGAGACCGTCCGTAGTCTTCATTCATGCGAAAAGTCGCCGGCGCCGCCCACACACACTGTTTACACCCGATGCACGTGAACTCGTCCACGAACACCGCGCGATCCTCCCCCGGTTTCGCCCTTCGCGTCGTCCATTTCGAGTACGCGTTCCCCGTGAACGAATCCGCCGCGTCCATGCGCTGCTGCTCCAACTCCGCGTCGTACATCGCCCGCGACGCGGGATCGCTCAGAATTTCATACGCCTCATTCAACAGCACGCACATGTCGTGTCCATCCTCGTCGCCGCTCACATCCGGGTGACACTGCGTCGATCGAAGACGAAAATCAAACCCGTCAGTCGCCCCCCTAACCCATCTCTCCCGCCTCGCCGTCACCCGACGCCCGCGCGCGCGCCGCCCATCGCTCGACCACGCACCTCCTTGGCGAACCCGTAGTACGCCTTTTTGATCGTCCGCGCGTCCGCGTCGTCCGCCACCCCGAGGAGGTCGTAAAAGTCAACCATCGGTTCATTCTGCTCGAGCGCGAGCCCGCGCGCGCGGGGCGCTCGCCGTCGCGCGCGGCCGAACCGCGCCGTCGCGGGCGCGCGCGCGCGCGCGGCGCACGTCGCGCGCATCGCTCTCGGGCGTCGCCCAGTGCTGGGCGTCGCGCGCCTCGACCGGTGGCCGGCCTGGGATGCCGCGTCTGGGCCACGAGTCATGACTCGACGACGACCCCCCTCAGAGGGCTGTCGCGCCTCGGCATCCGCACCTCGCGACGCCGCGAGCACGACGGGCGACATGGACGCGAGCGCGGTGAAGAAGATGAAGGTTCAGGTGCGCGATCGATCGATCACGCCGCGTTCGCCCGCGATGGACGAGACGCGAGGGAGCATCGGAACGATCGAACGCGATTCGAATGGATTGGGCGATTTGTTGGATTGTAATTCTCGACCGAGACACTGACGACGGTTCGCACGCGATAGGAACTTCGGGACGAGCTGGAGAAACGTGGGTTGGACACCGCGGGGTTGAAGAACCAGTTGGTCGAACGCTTGGAGGAAGCGCTGGGTGGTGGCGATGGTGACGGCGACGCGGAGGAGGAGCTGGAGGACGTCCCGGACGTGGAGGTGTCCGCGGCGGACGCGGCCACGCTTAAAGAGCTCGAGAAGAAGGACGATGAGACGAAGGGAGCGGAAAGGAATGGGTCTGAAAAGAAGAAGGAACTTCCGAAGCCGAAGCCGACGAAGGAGGAGATCGAAAAGGCGAAGGCGGAGCGCAGAGCCGCGGCGGAGAAGGCTGAAGCCGAGCGTAAAGCCGCGGCGGAGAGGGCGAAGAAGGAAGCGGACGAGGCGTTCGTTAAGGATTTGGAGCGTAGAAAGGAGCGCGCGGAGAAGTTCAAACTTCCGTTTGCGCTGAGCGAACAAGAAAAGGCGCGGATTCGTAACGTCGGCGCCGAGGAGAAGTTTGGATTGGACAAAGCCGCGGACGCGTCCGTCAAGCCGGCGGAGAAGACCGCGGAACAAAAGGCTAAGGAAAAGGCTGATTTCGAGGCCAAGCTCAAGGCACGCGCCGAGCGCTTCGGTGACGCCCTCAAGCCGCTCCCGAAGCCGACTCCGATGTTTACGAACTCTAAGCGTCCGGGCGACTCAATCCCACAGCCTGTGGCGAAAAAGTAAAGGTCTTGACGACGCAAGCGAAATACTCATTACGTTGTAATCACAATCTCAAAGAGAGGCAAATCCTCGATTAATATCAAACTACACGCAGCTACCTAACTAGAATGTACAACACGAGCGCGGACGGAATTTATCTGTCATCCGCGAGCGAGGGCATCTTGGAAATGAGCGTAGACAGCACTTCAGTGCTCATCATCAACCCCTCGGGATCGGTCAAATGCAGTGATGAGCGGTGTCCTCGATCATTCACACCATAAACAGCGTAATCGGGCACGAATGGTTTTATCGCGTCGTGAATCTCGTCCACAACAGATGCGCCAAAGCGCTCGGTGACGTCCTCGAGATCGAGCCCGTCGCTCGTGCGTAACCGAAGCATCAGGTGTTCGAAGAGCGCATCCGAGCCGTCTCCACCCGTTGATATCACACCAACATCTTCACCTTTCTCGAGCGCGTTAACGTATGCGTAGTACTCATTCATCTTTCGCGGTCGCGCCATGCGCTCGCCGTCTACGTGCGACGTCGCACTCATGCCAAACCCGTACCAACCGCCGTTCTGCCAATAAATTTGGTTGTGCTTGCACCTTGCGCCAGGTTTTGCATACGAACTCACCTCGTAATGTTCGTAGCCGGCGGCTCGAAGCGCTGCGCTCGCTTCTCTGAACGCGTCCGCGCTTGCGTCTTCGCTCGGAAGCGCTGGCCTGCTTCCATCCTCCTTCGCATTCTCGCCGTACCATCGATAAAATGCCGTTCCCTTCTCCACCTGCAAATCATACACCGAGACGTGATCAGCACCGGACTCGATGACACGATCAAGAGACGCGCGCCACGTCTTCGCATCCACGCCCGGAAGACCTCCGATCAAATCCACGCTCCATCTCGGCACCCCGCACGAGCGCAACATCTCGATTGCCAACTCCGCCTCGCGGACGTCGTGCGAGCGACCGGCTCGTTTCAACACCTCGTCATCGAAGCTTTGCACCCCGAGCGAGACCCTGTTCACGCCCAAGTCTAAAAACCCTCTCAACTTGTCTTCGTTAAACGTGCCCGGATCCATCTCCGCGCTAATCTCCGCGCCGCTCGCGATGCCAAACTCCCGCCTCAACGTCCCCAAAATCTCCCCTAAAACGTCCACGGGCACTAAACTCGGTGTTCCACCGCCGAAAAATATCGTTTCCAGCGGTTTAATCCCACTCGCGCCGTATCTCTCTCGCATTCGCGTCGCCGTCGCCCGCGTCTCGCGCGTCACCGCCTCCGCGTACGCGCGCATCCCCTCGCTCGCATCCGTCCGCGTTCCGATCACCGATATCGCGAAATCGCAGTAATAACATCTCGATCGACAGAACGGCAGGTGCACGTACGCGCTCGTCGGCGCGCGCGTCGACGCTGGCAGTTTCGCTCGGTCTGCACTGAAACTTCGCACCACCGTCTTCAAGCGTCCGTGTGCGCGCGTTCGGACGTGCGCGAGCGCTCGCGCGGGCGCCAAACGCGTATGTATCATCACTTTCATCACAGCTCGCGATTCAAGCGCGCGCGCGCTCGGACGCGACGTGAAGCGTGACTTCGCGCGCGAGTGTGTGACGAATGGAAATTCACACACAATTCACCGCACTCCGCGGCGTCGCTGATCCGCCATGAACGCCCCGGAGTCCGACGACGACGAGTACGAGGTCGTCGGCTACGCCGGGGCGCGGAGCGAGGTCCCGGAGACGCTCAGAGAGGATGGGCGGCGACGAAATCCGTCGACGAATGCGTCGAGTGCGATTCCGCTCGTCGACGCACGCGCGCCGACGAGCGCGCGAAAGGCGCCGAAGGGGTTCGATTGGGACGACGCCGAGAGCGACGATGACGTTCCAGAAGGGCTGACGACGGTTGGGGAGGACGCGGAGGGGGTCGGGGTCGGGCGCGGGACGGCGACGCCGCCGGGCGCGTCGACGCCGTCGACGCCGACGACGCCGCGACGAAGTCCGAGATTAGCGGAACGGAGCTCGGTCGGTGCAGCGGTCGGTGAGAACGGTGGGACGCCGTCGCCGAGGACGGCGGCGCGCAGGGCGCGAGACGCGGCGATCGTGGCGGAGGCGCTCGGCGTGAGCGCGGACAAAGCGCGGGCGGCGGCGCGAGCGATACGGGGCGGCGAGGCCGGGATGGCTGGGACTAAGACGAAGGCGAAGACGAAGGGAACGAAACGAGCGGCGCCCGGGACGAAGGCGAGAGGGCGAGCGGAGTCGTCGCCGAAGCGCGCGGCGAAACGCAGCAAGGCACCGCCGGCGAGAGCGAGCGGCGGCGTGCTCGGAAGATTGACGCTCCTGACGCAGGGCGTTTCTAGGCCGACGGCGGCACCGGGTGGGGCGAGTTCAAGCGCGCCGACGCCGAGCGCGCCGGCACTGAGCGCGCGACCGTCAGTGCCGACGCGTGCAGACGTCGAACAGCCTATGGAGGACGACATCGACGACGACGTGGATATCGACGACGGAGGCGCGAGCGACGTCGAGGACGAGATCCCCTTAACGGTGGCGGGAGCAGAGCACGACGAAAACGCGGGTGGGCTCGGGGCTTTATCAAGATTGCCCAAAATGTCATCGCCCACGTTCGTGCCTCGATCGAGCGTCGGCGGATCTGTGTCTCAGCGCGTCCGCGCGCGAGACGGCGGACTCCTGACGACTCGCTTCCAACGGGTGATGCAAAACGCGAAAATGGTGCACGCGCAGTTTCTCAAGCGCGTCGCGTCAAATCAGCTCCCGTCCTCAAGAGGCGCTTTGATGTTCACTGTGAACAACGCGCGTTTGGACGCATCTCTCACCAACTGCGCTGGATCAGTGTGCGATTTGCACCGCGCCACGAGCGATGATTACGCCGAGAGTGACATCGAACACTCGCGCGCAATCGTCATCTTCAACTCCACTCAGGCACAAGAGCTGAGCCTCGAGCGCGGACGCAGGGTCGCCATATACCCACCCTGGCGCGAGATCGACCTTCCTGGCCGCGTCGACGCTTCGACGTCCAACGTCGATGAAAACGTCCCCCGAGTCATCCTTTGCGCCCAAAATGTCCTCAGACTGGATTAACGCAGTAGAAACGTAGTAGAAACGCGGAAACACACGCACATAGACACACTATAGACATGTAAATTACAAAGCCGCCGCGAGTTCGCGAACGTTGATTAACCAATCAACTCGTTTCGCTCGTCACGTAAACTGTTTCAAAAACGCCGTGCTCACCGCTCGCCCCCGCGAGCTCACGCTCAACTTTTGTTCACTGATCTCCTTATCCACATCCTCCATGAACATCACCACGAAATCCACCAACGCTCCCACGTCCATCGTCTCCGCGTGCCGCAACAGAATCAAAAACGACACGTCGTACCCGTCCACCGGGACTCGTCTCAAAACCTCGAACGCGTCCGCCCTCCGACCCAGCGCTCCGCAGAACGACCGCGCCAATATCGTCTCCAACTCGTCGCTCTGTCGCACCCGCACGCTCACGCGACAGGAGTTCACGGCGCGTTCGATCAAACACTCCCCCTCGCCCTCGTCCCCGCGCGTGATCCTCACGGGCGCCCGCAACAGCGCCGGCGCGTCCGCGTACTCGATCTCGGGACGATCTCGACCGTCCATCTTCTTACTCGGCGCGCTCTCGAGCCGAAACGCCTCCGTGAGGGCGTCGCGAACGGCGTCGTGGTAATTTTTGTGACTCGTCGCCATGTATCGTGGTTGCGTCGACGAATGACGTCAGAGCGTCGCGCGCGGCGCGATCGATGGCGCGCGCGACGGCGCGTCGGACGCGCATCGACCGCGCGCTCGCGCTCGCGTCCGTCGTCCTCGCGCTCGTGCGCGCGCGGTGCGTCGAGGGCGGTTCTCATGAGATGCACAACCGTTGGATTCGTCGAGCGCTCAACCTGGAGCGCGGCGCGTCGGGCGGAAAACCGAGCGCACCGCGCGTCGTGGACGTGAACGCGGCGCGACGATCGGCTTGGCTCGCGGGCGCGGCGTACTGCAAACACGGAATACAAAATTGGACGTGCGCGTACTGCGTCGACGGACCGACGCGCTTGCGGGACGTCGGCGTCTTTGAACACAAGCGGAAAAGGGTCAAGGCGTACGCCGGGTACGATGGGAAAACGAAAGTCGGGGTGGTCGCGTTCAGAGGAACGGATCCGAGTTCGCTGTATAACTGGGTGGAGGACCTGGACGCGATGCACTCGACGCTGCCCACGGCGGAGGTGAAGGACGGCGTCGGACGCGTGCACAGCGGGTTTCACGACGCGTACGACAGCGTGCGGAAGGAGTTGATCTCGCACATGATCGACATGCGAACGAAGTATGATCGGATGTGGCGACACTTTGAGGTGGAGGTGACGGGACACTCGTTGGGGGGGGCTCTGAGCACGCTCGTCGCGCTCGAGCTCGAGGCGCTAGGATTTCAAATCAAGAGCGTGACGACGTTCGGGTCGCCGCGAGTGGGCGACGAGGTGTTCGCCGATTTTTGGGGTAAAAAGTTCGGTGATCGCACGATGAGAATGACGCACGCGCACGACATGGTCCCCAGCCTTCCTCCGAGGATGCTCGGGTATCATCACGTCGCGACGGAGGTGTTTCAAAACGCATCAGGCGCGTACATCATGGGCGACGGAAGCGGCGAGGACCCTCGCGGGAGCGATAGCGAGTGGACCCACGCCTCGCTCGCCGATCACCTCGTGTACGCTGACTTACCCATGTGCAATTGTAACATGTGAATACGCCGCAGCCAAGGGCGGCGCTGTACGCTTAGATTTATTTCACCGATTTCATTGTAAGAAAAGAAGGTTGTTTCATCGCTACTACATCTAAGTTATCACGCTCGTTCTCCGCGCGCTACGTCGTCCACGGCCAATACGGCGCCCCCCTAAAAGTTGGTCTGAGCGGACACATGCCCGCGCGCTCACCTTTCGCGCGAACCTTTGCCTCGACGTTACTCAAACCGGGCGGCGCGTAAAACGATACACCCGCGAACAAAATCTTCACCGCCTGCGCGTAAATCCAAAACGCCACCTTGTGCGGGGTACAGCCGTGTTTGATCAAGTTGAAGATCCCAGCTCGCTCGTTTCTACAATGACCGTACTTACTCTCGTCTAACCGCCCCTGAAAAGAGGCGAAGAAGTAATCCCCGTACTTTGTGTGGTTCAACACGTTCACGCGAAGCGTCAACTCCTTCCCCGGACGCGTGCTCGAGATGTACCACTCCCCCTCCATGTCCATAAACGGCGACACGTGTAACGACTTCGGCACCGTCCACGCGTTTTCATCCTCTCGCGGCGTCGGATCGAACGCGAACACCACTCGCTCGTTCCACGGCGTGTTCGTCACCTCCGCGAGCGCTCGTCTCAGCGCCCCGTCCGCGTCGTAACAGTAATACACCGAGATCGGATTCATCTCGTACCCGAACGCCGCCGGTGACGTCAACAGCATCACTTTACCATCCGTCTCGCATCGCTCTCGACACTCGCTCGCCGACAAGTGATCGCCGCGCGCGTCGCCGAACCACCCCGGCGGCGCGTCCAGGTCCACGAGCGCCCAACGCAGCGGGTACTCGAACGTTCGCCGCACCGGTTTCACCCGTCGGTGTCGCACGACGCCGTCGTAAAACACCACCCCCCGCGCGTCGTCCACGCCGCGCCACGCGCGCGGCGAGAGCGCGGCGAGGACGACGCAGACGCTCGCGATGGTGCCGTGTCCCAGCGCCCGCATCGCGAGGTCCAGCGCTTGCGCGACGTGTTGGAGCATCGCGCGCGAAGTCGGCACCGCGCACGCGGTCGTGCGCGCGCGCGTCGTCCGCGCGCGCGCGCGTGCGGGCGCCCGCGCGGGCGACGCGCGCGTCGCGGGATGCGCCGCGGTATATACATACCCACAGTACGTGGCAGATGTCCGAGTATGGATTTTATCTCGCGCGCCGGTCGCGGGATGTCTCGTCGTGTATAAATATACACAGTACGTATCACATGTCCGAGTAAAGGTTCAGTCTCGTGTGCCCCACGGGCTCAACACCAAAGCGCGCGTCGCGACACATCGACGCTCGGCGCGCGAGCGACCGCGCGCGCGCGAGGGCGACGCGCGAGGCGACCGCGCGCGAAGACGTCGACGCGCGCGATGCGCGCGCGCGCGGCGGCGCTCCAAGAGCGCGCGACGTGGGAGCGCGGTGAGACGTCGACGCGGGCGGACGCGTGGTCGATGCGCGCGCGAACGTCGATCGTCGTCGACGCGATCGATAGGGCGTGGCGCTACGCGTCGGAGACGAGGGATGAAGAAGACGTGTGCGCGAGACGGTCGCGTCGGGTGCGAGCGGTGACGTGCGCGACTGTCGGTGGGATGATGGTGATCGGGGCGCTCGCGCGGGGAGGCGGGCGAGACGGGACGGCTCGGTCGACGGGTGTCGCGCGGCTCGGTGCGTCGAACGGCGAGGCGTGGATCGATGATTTGATCGCTTCCAAGAGGTTGGATCTGGACGAGTTGGACTGCGGGCCGTGGGCGGATAAAACGTCGTTCAAGGATCCGAATTCGGTGGGCGGTTTAGGAAAGAAGTGGGTCGACGAGTTCGCCCAGGACACGACACCGGGAAGTTACGACAAGTTCTTCGACGGGCATCGCAAGTATCCGCTCGCGGATGCAAATATGCAGTCGAAGTCGCGTCAGTCGGAGCAGGCTGACGGGAGGGTCTACGGAAGACACGGGAACGCAAAGAGCACACTCGGGACGCTGCGCTCGTCAGAGACGCCAGAGATCCGCGAGTCCCCGTTCTCGAGCGCTGAAAACATCGCTACATCGACAAGTGCGCCGCGTAACGACGACGCAATGGACTCCTACGTCGGCGATCTTCTCAAGAACGTCGGCGACAGGACCATTGAAGAGAACGGCAAGACGTACGTCGACGCGCCAGATCTCGGTGGAACGTCAAGGCAAGCCAAATCTGGAGACGGATTGAATATCGCCGATTTATTCGTGAGCGCCGGCAATGCGAAGGAGTTCGCGAGTGGGAAGGGAGAGCATGAGTCGAAGTCAAAGTCGAGTTCAAAGCCGTCCTCGCACTCCAAGTTGAAACACTCCGGGGACGAGGAAGAAGAAGAGGACAAGAAGTCGTCTACGGGGATGCTTCAGAAGTTTTTCTCGAAAAAGGAAAAACCGACGCTCAAAAAGCACGAGGACACAAAGTCGAACAAAAAGACGACGAAGAAGGATACTTTTGAGTCCATGACTTTCAACGAGTTGAGCTTCGCAAAGAAGCCTTTATCGCTCAAGGACCGTTTGGACGAGCACGAACTTCGAATGAGTGGCCGTCTAAGCAAGTATCCGGGCAGTTCGTACCCATCGAACAAGTACCCGTCGAACAAGTACCCATCGAACAAGTACCCATCGAACAAGTACCCATCGAACAAGTACCCATCGAACAAGTACCCATCGAACAAGTACCCATCGAACAGACGCAAGGATCAGGATGAAAACGACGAAAACGACGAGGAAGTGTTTTACAAAGCGTCAGATCTTTTAGATTTAGGAGAGTATGATCAGGCCACTATCGACGATTTCAGGTACGGTAGAGGGCTCGTTCCTCGCGATGGCGGCTCGAAATCGACTGGTATCACCGTCAGTACCGATGTGGACGTGGCTAACTATCCGAGTGGGGGTAGCAGCTATCCGGGCGGAAGAACCAGTTACCCAACGGCGAAAACTGGGAAACACATTGGAGGGGGTGACGACGCACTCGACTTGGACGAGTTCATGTCCTCGCTCAAGGTTGACTCTGCCGGCGCGCACAAGCACGTTGAATCCCGGAAGAGACTACAAAAGGAGAAAGTCGACGCATCGACGAGCAAATTGAGTACGTCGGATTGGTCCGGAGACGAGGACTCAACAGAGCCGTCGGTGAAAAAGTCGTCGTTCGCCTCTAAGACGAAGGCGTCCAAACCGAAGCAAGCTAAAGCTCTCAGCACCTCCGATTGGTCAGAGGAGGTAGAAGACACTCCGCGATCGTCAACAAAGAGCAAGGTCTCTCCGTCCTCAAAGGACGCGTCGATGGATTGGGATGACGAGTCGGAGGAATCGGAAGGAGACAATTCTGGGAGGAAAATCGGGAAGATGTCCAAGGCTGACGCGGCGAAGTACCTCTCTAAGGTGAAGGGTCACAATACTAAGACGCACGCAAAGCTCCGAAATACCATCCCGAAGCTCGGTGCGATGGAATTGGACGACCTCTACGATGAAGGCCCTCAGTTTGATCAAACTGAAGAAGATGGACACAACATGCGTCACAGAACGATAGCCAAAGTCGTCGAAGCTGCCGCCGCAGAGGGGTCACCGATTGAGGCAAGTCTGGGCCGCAAGCAATCCACGACGATTGAGCCGGCATCGCATGATGAAATCATGAAAGGTGGGGCGTGGCGCAAGGTTGTCTTCGGAGGCAGGAACGGTCAAACGTATAGAAAAGTGCGCACGCAAATATTTGACGCGCATCCGGGAAATCCAATAGTTTGATAACATTTGAATCATAGCCGATACAAAATTACGCGTTATCGACGCGCTTCGTCTCTTCGCTCACGATACCCTGCGACCTCGTAAGTTCCGCTTGCACGAGGCGACCGACACTCGATCGGAATAAGCTTGTGAAAACGTAACAGGCGACAATCAAACCGATGGAGAGCCATCCTGTAGGCAAGACGACGTCCGTCAACGCAATGGGACAGGAGACAGAGAATGTTCTGAATGAGCGCTGTGCGAGCACGACGCCAAGTTGACAGCTAAGGATGCCGCTCACTGCTGCGCTGACGATGAAAAACTTGTTCCTCCCAGAGAGATTCTCCCATTTCGACGCTGTTGCGTACGTTTCCTCCTTCACTCTGTCTAGCCTATCCAACTCTTCGACCTCTTCGTCCACGGGCATTTCGTCTAAAATTTCGCGTTTATTCATTATTGTTTGCTCCATATAGTAAACGGCGGCCATCGACGTGGACAACATGCTCACAAACGCCAAGGCGAGGAACAGTGAATTCAGCAACCCCCACGTGCTAGAGCTACTAGCACCCGTACTGTCGCCGCATGAACCCACTTTCAACTGGAGCGCCCCGGCGACGGTGGTGTATCCGAGATAAAGTATGAGAACTGGACTCGTACCGATGCTCATTTGAATCACGCTCAGCTTCAGAATTCCGCACAGCACAGACGTCGGCCAGTCTGGTCCACCGCATAAAATGGCGATTTTCTCCCGGGAGAAACCCTTTTGCTCTAGGCAATAGCGGATCGCTCGCATCTGAAGCGAGTTTATTCCAACCGTATATCGAATCGACGGATACTTGCCGAGTTGCTCGCCAATCATCTTTTGCTGAAGAGCGCACGAGAGGAGTTTCGTGAACCAGCAAATACCGCAGCACAGTAAAGTTGCGGGCCAAAACCCAATCTTTGACTCAAGTCGCCCAACAATCAGAATGCCGCCCGTGAGATATACGGGCGGACCGGGCACTGGTGGAAGAAGGAACATACATACACCGATTAAGATGAAGACAAAGATTACGGTGATTTCGTTCAGCGAGCCCAGGACGTCGACGAGCCAAGCCAAAAAGAGAACAGCCATCTTACCGACACCGATGGAGAAAACGAAATAAAAGAGAGAAATGTACGCTGAGTACTTGAATATCTTTGTCGGTTGGGCAAACCACCAGGCGAGCATCTCGCGAGACTCCGAGGTGATAAAACCATCCTTTGGTGCGTCGGGGTCTTTCTTGTGCAAGCTGAATCCGAGTCGCCGAGCAAAGGCGCTTACCGCCGATACGGCCAGTGCGAATGGAATCAGAGTCATCGTCGCGCAGAATAACAGAGCCTTCGCGAGATCCGTCTTCGTGTAGCCGATAACTTTTTGTGCGAGCTTATTTTTTGTCACCTGTTGCGCGAGGCGTTTGGGCCCCGCGGTGATGAAGCACGCGATGGCAAACATGGCACAAAAGACGACCGCGAGCTGGATTGCGTCGGTTGCGATACCCATCTCGACCGGCGATAGTGCGACGCTGATCCAACTTCCAAAGCCGACGATAATGGCGAGAATCGTGACGAGTTGTAACGCGCCTGCGCCTTTCGCAAGTCTGGAGCACGAGAGTCCGTACACGAGGTTCAAAGCAGAGATGGCGAGCGGAGCGGCGTATATGATGTACACCACATTTTCGCACCCATCTATGAGATCGTTACCGGCTGTCGCCGAGGTGTCGCCACATCCCATCTTGAGTGCGTACGCGTTGAACATTTCATTGCTCCACCGCTTATCCCAAACAAACGACCATACGACGAACGCCGAAAAGGCTGTAAAGGAGACGACGTAGCTCGCGCG
>NC_014426.2:139458-165301 GCF_000214015.3 Ostreococcus tauri | reverse complement strand
GTTCGACCGGTGATCGATCGACCGACGGCGCGCCTTTCGCGACGCTCACGCGCCTTTCAACGCGTCCCTTTCGCCGTGCCTTTCGAGTCCTCCCGCGCACGCGACCGAACGCCCGCACGGCGCGACGCCCGCGTCGATGGGGCGCCCATCGGACTCCGACGCGGACTCGTGCGCGTCCGAGGGCGAGTGGGTGCGCGCGGTGATCCACGGCGAGCGCGCGCACGCGCTCGTGGAGGAGATGACGCGATGCGTGGAGAACGCGATGGCGAATGATGGGACGCCAGCGGCGCGAGCGGCGCGGGCGCGGGCGCGGCGCGGGCGGGCGCGACGGGCGATGGAGACGATGACGACGGAGATGGCGACGTCGAGGTCGTTCGCGGAGGCGGCGGTGGAGATGGGGGCGTTGGAGGCGGCGCGACGCGCGGTGGATGGGGCGGATGACGAGGAGACGCGAACGCGCGCGCGGGCGCTGGCGGAGACGTGCGCGCGGGCGGCGAGCTCGATCGAACGAACGCGGGAGGAGAGGTTCGGGGAGGTGACGGTGATGGTTTTGGAGACGGCGTTGGCGAACGGCGTGGGGGCGAGGCTGTGGCGGGCGGCGAGGACGATGTGCGCGAGACTGGCGGCGGACGCGAGCGCGATTCGAGGCAAACGCGTGCTCGAGCTCGGCGCGGGCGTCGGGGCGTGTGGAATCCTGTGCGCCAAGCTCGGCGCGCGTGCGGTGGTTCTGAGTGATTTCGAGGAACCGCTCCTCGACGCCCTCGAGCGGTCGATCGCGTTGAACGACGTCGGCGATCGATGCGTCGTCGCCGCGGTGGATTGGCGACGCGAGCTTCGACTCGAGCGCACGCCCGGCGCTCGCGCCCTCGACGACGCCGACGTCTTCGACATCATCATCGGCACCGACGTCTTATACGAGAAATCGCACGTCGACGCCTTACCCGCGTGCATCGCTCGCCGTCTCGCTCCGAACGGCGCGTGCTTCCTCGTCAACGCCGAGCGCTACGCCGGGGCGTTCGACGATTTTCACACCGCGTGCACCGCGCGCGGTCTCCGCGTCCACCACCCCGAGTTCGACGTCGACAGTTCAAAAGCAAAGGACTGGCACGTCGGCGGCGCGCGCGCGTGCGTGGTCACCCATCTCTGACGCGTCGCGTGACGACGACGGCGTTCGCGCCCTCCCTCCGTCGCGCCTCACTCCCACGCGCGCGTCGACGCGAGCGCCCACATCCGCGCCCGCGTTCGCCATGCCATCGTCCCGGACGCGTGCCACCGTCGCGACGACCGCGCGCGCGCTCGTGACGCGCGCGATCGCGATCGCGTGTCTCGCCCTCGGCGCGCGCGCGAGCGACGACGATCTCGCGACGACCGCGCGCGTGCTCGCGCGCAAGACGATCGCGCCCGCGATGGCGGTCGAGGGGCAAAATCTCACCGTCACCGTCTCGCTCGTCAACGCTGGGACGGCGGAGGCGCGAAAGGTGCGCGTGCGAGACGATGGGTTGGATGCGAGCGCGTTCGAGTTGATCGGTGAGAAAGACGCGCTGAGCGCGACGTACGCGACGTTAGCGCCGGGCGAACGCGTGGAATACGCGTACACGGTGGTGCCGAAGACGAGTGGGTCGTTCAAGGCGAGCGCGGCGAGCGTGTCGTACCTGGGAACGAGCGGACGGGAGACGACGCGCGGGACGAGTAACGTTCTCGGCGACGTCCTCGTGTACACGAAGACGCAGCGAAACATCTTCACCGCGCTCGAGGTGGGGAAGTATCTCACGCTCGGCGCGTGTAAGACGATGGAAGACTGGGTGCGGTACGGCACGCTGTTCGGAGGCGTCGCGGGCGCGCTCGCGCTGAACTGGTTCGCGCTCAAGGTGAAAAAGGGCGTCGCCGCGGCGCGCAGACGCATGGCCGTCGCCTCGCTCGAACGCGCCGATAAGAAGTCCTCGTAGGGTCCGTACCCCGTTCACGTCGCGATCGACATCGACGTTGTGAGAAGTGACGCCGTTCTTTATTCAAACTCAGCCGCGTCGAGCCGCGTCGAACCGCGTCGAACCGCACTTCGCGACGCGCGTCGCCCGGAAGATGGCCCCACGCGCGCGCACACCAGCCGCCGACGTCGACATGGCCGACGCCAACGTGACGACGTCGACGTCCTCGGTCGCCGACGCCGCGCTCGAGCTCGCGCGCGCGAGAAATGGCTTGAGAGCGGCGCTCGATCGCGCGAGCTCGCTCAATCATTTCCAACTTCCAGACGAGAGTGCGTCGTTCGAACGACTCGATGCGCGCCGCGACGGTCACGGGCGCACGCGCGCGCGCGTAGACTCTCGACTGACGAGATGTCACGCGATTCGACGACGCAGAGACGCTGAGCGTGAGCGATCTGTTGGAGTACGCTCGACGCATAAGTTACACGACGTACGCGCCCGCGGGGTACGTCCCCGGCGCGCCGCTGTGCGGAGCGCTGCCACCGGCGCCGCAGGAGGAACACTTTAAAGCGTCAAAGTTGGCGGCGTACGCGGCGGAGATGCGGGCGAGAGAGAAAGCGCGTGCGAGCGAGGCGGAGGCGAGAGCGCAGGAGGAGGCGCAGAGAAAGGCGCTCGAGGAGGCGGCTTCGATCCCGCCGGAGGAGCTCATCGCGCGATTGGCGAAGTGGAAACCGGGAGAGCCGTGGCCGGATGGAATTCCACCGCCGCCGCCTGGATGGAAACCGGGCGATGCGCTGAATTTCGACCTTCCGAGACGCGAGACGGAGATCGGCGCGCTCGTCAAGCCCACGAACGCCGTCGCCGCGGTCAAGGCGGCTCCGCGCGCGGTTCCGTTCGTCTCGCTCGATCTGAACCCGGACTTAGATGACGAAGATTTACGATCGATATCGGACGACTTCGAGGAGGTGAGCGAGAGCGATGGCGACGACTCGGATTAACGCGTTAATACACGCCAGAAAACATAGCGCGAGTCACCGCATAGTCACACGCACGATGGCGCGTTCGCCCCTCGCGCGCGCGCCCGTGAACGTCGCGCTAGAGTTCAACGCGACGACCGAGCAGATCGCGTGCGTCGTCGCCGGATGTCTCGGCGCGCTGTTCTTGCAACACGCCTCGCTGTTTTATTTGAAACGATACCATCGTCAGTTCATCGACGGATTGGACGCGAAATCGCGCGCGGACGTCGGCATTCGGTGCGCATCGAGCGTGTGGGGGATGATGTGTGGCGTGTGGGCCGCGACTCTGCTCCCGCGCGCGCTCGAGACGTCGACGGACACGTTGACGAGGATGTACGCCCAACCGCCGCTCGTCGGCGCTGAGCGCTTGATGGCGCTCGCGACCGGATTCTTCGCCTGGGACACCGTGGTTAGTAAGATGTACTATGAGGCACAGTACTTCTGGCACGGGCTTGTTTCCTTTGTCGTCTTCGGGCTGCCGATGTTCATGCCGAGGGGGTTTCTGCACCTGTACGCGTGCAACTTCTTGATGTGGGAGACGACGATACCGTGCCTGTCCGCTCGATACATCCTGATTAAGGCTGGTATGGGGTCGACGACGATGTTCAAAGCGGTCGAGCTCGTTGGTTTCGCGTTCTGGATCATCATTCGATTCGTCATCGGTTTGCCGATGATGTATTTGTATTTCAAAGATGCGTCCGCCATGTTTGCGGCGAAGCGCGCGAGTCCGACGTGGGTCTACGTCTGGTACGTCACCGCGTCGGTTGTTTTACAAGTTATGAACTTTATATGGCTCGCAGCGATCTTGCGAGCGGTGTTTGGCAAGGGCAAGAAAAAGAGAGACGAGGGGGCGATGAAGGAAGAATAGTCTAGTCAGCGCGCGGTCCGACTCTCGGTCTTTGTTGAACGCACAACACGAGTACGATACATTATTTCGACCCGTCAGTCACTCCAGTCCGTGATATAACTCGGTCGTCGTGGCCCACCACGATTGTTGATCCCGCGGACCGGCGATGATGTGCATCAGTCCCTTGAAGGCGCCGCTGAATCCATCGAAGATTGCCAAAAACAGAGTTCTCGAGCCGGCGAAGGGCAGAGGACGCGCTCCCTCGGGGGCGGACGTGTCCGTCATGACGTGATCGATTGATGCGTGATGCTTCGTTGTGCGTGAACGTCGCTGGCTGACGTCCGTAGTGAGCGAACGTCGAGTGAGGCGTTCGTTTGTTTTGAGGTGTTCTTTGAGTGTCTCTTCGTCTCCTTATCAGAATTATGTTACATCATCATGTCAAGTCGATGACAGGATCGCTCTCCTGACTCGATTTTGATCTTTTGTCGGCACGACGACGTTGGCGCGCCCCTTCATCGTCTAGTGAGACGACCCCATTCACGTCTCGTTTCCACGGATGTGACGCTCCAGCCACGCCTCGACGACGCTCGCGCGCGCGTTCCTGCGCGGCCGTGTGCATCGATAACCTAACAGCTCTCTCCAAGTCAGCCTGCTCCTTCTCGCGAGATTTACGTGCTTGCAGTTCTTCATCCAACGTGATCTGCCTGTGTAGCTTCTCATTGTCGCGCATTTGACGCTCGATCGCTCGAACGGCCTCACGTCGTTCGTGCTCCTCCGCTTGACGCGCCGCTTGACGCGCCGCTTGACGCGCCATGCGCGGGCGCACATCACGCTGCATCTGCTCTAGATTCCCCCAAAACATCGCACGCTCACGCTCCAGCGCATCCATCGCCAAGAAACCTCGACCGAGCTCGTCTCCGAGGTCGAAGTCCTCATCATCTAACTCGTTTTCATAGTCGTCAAGATTCGGCCACATTTGCCTAGCTCGTCGATGCGCACCACGCCGAGGAGCTGGAATCTCCGGAAATGGCTCACCTTGCACGGGATTATCTCGACCGCCGCGACGCGGTGGGGGCGCGTTGTTTCGTTTCACCGTGGCGGTTCGCTCCTTGATGACGTCCTTCGGAGAAATGCCCAAATCCTTGAGCTCGCGCTCCAACGAGTCGAGGACGCGCTTGAAGAACTCGTCGTCCCACGTCGCGGCATACGTCGCAAAGTTTCGAATCCGACGCAATCGTTCCGCCTCGCGAAACATCTCCATCGAACCGAACGTCCCCATCGGGTGCCCGCGATTGGCCGCGACGAAACTCTCCGCCTTGCCCTTTTGCTTCTTTTGCCACTTCGCCACATCCTTCGCGAGCTGACAGTTCCCGATGTGCGCGTGCGCGTCCCTCCCACAATCCGCGATACAGTACGCGCATATCCCAGCGTTACATCTCGAGCACAAAAGCGCAAAGCATCCGCTGAAATCCACGAACGCCTGCGTGCACCTCGGGCACGCCGTGACGAAGATGCGCTCGATGACGTGCTCCCGCGTCGCCCGTAACCGCTCTCCCTCCCCCCCACCCTCCTTCGCCAATCGTTCTCGCTCACCTTTCAACCGTTCTTCCGCCTCCTCCACGATCATCGCCTCCTTCACCCTCCGTCTCGCCTCGTCGTACGCCTCAAACGTCTCCGCCGAGCACCGCGTCGCGATCTCCCTCGCCCCGTAGCACGTCGACGCGCACCGCTCACCCTTCTCCAGCGCCGCCGTGTTCATCGGACACAGCACCTCCCCCATTCGCCGTCGGAGCTCGCGCACGTCCTTCTCGCACTCCCGCTTCACGTGTCCATCGAAGCACGTCGCGCACAGCCCGTGCCCGTTGGCGCATCGCACGAATTCACTCGCGCGCGACGTCCCCGCGTCGTCGTCGCGGGCGAAACACACCACGCACGACCCGCGCGCGTCCATGGACCCCGCGACGGGCGCGTCGGCGTCGCGCGCGCGGTGGCGACGCCCCCGTCGCACCGATCGCGCGATGTCGACGCCGCTCGACGCACACACGTGCGGCGCCGACGAGACCTCGACGAATGGCATTTCAAACCCGCGCCCGTAGACGCCGCGCGCGAGGCGTCACCCGCGCTCGATGGCGGCCTCGGACGTCGCCGAGGCGCGCGTCGCGGCCACGCGCGCGCGACGCGCGACGCGGGTGGAGATACGTCGCGCGATCGACGCCGCGAGAGTGAATCAGGATGAGCTGTCAAAGCCCGAGAGCGACGAGCTCGATCGCGCGGTCGATCGCGCGGACGAGATCAACGAAACGGGCGTCCGGGAGAAGCGGGAGATGGTGCTGGACATGGAGTTGTATAATCAGTTGACGGCGTACGCGCGGACGCGAACGGCGCGATTGGGGCCGAGAGGGAGCGCGGAGGTGAGCGTCAAGGCGTTTTTGCAGGCGCTGCGGCGCGCGGGCGGCGGGGGGGGGTCGGGCGATGGGGTGTCGTGGGAACGGGTCGGTGGCTCGGGGGCGAAGTACTTTAGTGATGCGCCGGTGCCGGGATTCATGAATGGCGTGATGGACACGGCGATAAAGGAACGGCGGGCGACGCAGCGACGGGCCAAGGAGGTTCTCGGGCCGAGCGTCGCGCCGGACGCGGTGGAAGACACCACGGCGGAGCGCCAGACGGATAAGATGATGCAAGCGATGCATAAAAAATTGAAAAAGTGTCCGGGAGGGGTCACGGATGTGGTGCATGCGGTGCGTAACCTGGAGAGTTTTCCGCAATTCGTCGAAAACGTCTTCACCGCCGCCTTCTTGGTACGGGAGGGCGCGGCCGGGATCACGCCCTCACCCTCGGGTGGGGTTCCCACGCTGTCGCATCAAGTAAAACCAGCCGCGGGGGCTGATCGAGCGAGCTTCGTTTTGCACGTGGACATGAAGAATTGGCGCGCGCTGAACGCGCTCGCGAACGGCCAAGCGGGCCTCATGCCGACGAGAGAAGACGTGGACGAGGATGTGTTGTACGGCGCGCGAGGGACGAGACGCGCGGGTGAGGATGATTTGGAGTATGACGACACCAAACGCGTTCGAACAGGCGAACATCTCCACGACTCGACGAACGAGAGGCGCTTACCGCGCGATTCCGTGTCCAGTTAGGACATCGATGTGAAACAAACGTTGTCAACAATACACAGAGCTACAATCAATCGCACAAATCTAGCGCCACTAAATCTTCGGTCCGAAGAGCCAAATCTTCTCCTGCATCGCCTCTTTGACGCTCTTATACCCGAGCGCTCGGCCCTCCACGCGCGTCAACGTCCCGCCGAACGCTTCGTCCAACTCCTCCTCCCTATCCGCGTTAAACGCCACGTACACCGGTGCCTCTCTCTGCGCCACCGTCCCCGCGATCATGTCCAAGCACGTTTTCAACTCTTTCGGACTCACGTTCGCGAACGGCGGATCCACGAACACGACGTCGTACGCGTACTTCGTCATCAACACCGGCCGTCGCAGGTCGAACCGCTTGAACCCGCGCACCAATCCCTTAAACCGCACGTCGCAATCGAGCAGCACGCACGTCTCGCCCACCTCCCGCTCCCACGCCACCGCCAACGTGGGATTACACACGAACAGCGGCCGCTCGTACCGCTTCGCCACGCGCAACAATCGCCGCAACGTCTCGTCGCTATAAAAAAACTGCTCCAGCGCGTGATCCTCGGCGATCCCCGAGCACTCGGCCGGGGCGATCGTGGTCGCGGGCGCCCCCTTGGGACGATCGCCCTTCCGTCGCGCGCGCCTCGGCGCGGCGTGGGCGACCACGCGCGCGCGCGCGGCGGACATTGCGGTGGTCGGTGGCGCGTCCAGTCAGCACGGCACCGCACGACGCGTCGACGCGTCCATCGCGCGCGAACTCGCGCGTCGTCGCGCATGCGCCTCGCACATCGTTCGCTCGACGTCGCCCGCGCGGGCGGACGCGGCGGGCGCGCGGCGGGCGAGCGAGGACGGATCGCGTCGAGGGACGGTCACGTCGGTTGGGCGACGACGAATCATCGCGCGCGCGTGTCGATCGTCATGCGCGCGTCCGCGGACGCCGAGCGCGTGCGACGGTTACAGAACGGCTCGGATGTTCGAGGGGTCGCCATGGATGGGGTCGAGGGCGAGGCGGTGACGCTGGACGCGACGACGGCGCGGGCGATCGGGACGGCGTTCGCCGAGTGGTTGGCGCGGGACGAATCGAGCGCGCAGGGGAAGACGATCGGTGTCGGACGAGATCCGCGATTGAGCGGTGAAGCGTTGAGGGATGGAATGTTCGCGGGGATGGTCGAAGCGGGGGCGACGGTGGTGGACATGGGATTGGCGACGACGCCGGCGTGCTTCATGTCTTGCGTGACGGAGGGCGTCGAGTACGACGGAGCCGTCATGCTCACCGCGTCGCACCTGCCGTTCAATCGAAACGGGATGAAGTTTTTCACAAAACATGGGGGACTGGATAAGCCCGATATCAAGGAGATCTGCGCGCGGGCGGCGGAGCTCGTGGAGGCGGGCGGCGGGGACGCAAAGGCACCCGCGGGCGTGACGTCTGCGCCGTTCTTACCGACGTACGCGGTGCAGCTGTGCGAGATCATTCGAAAGGGCGTGAACTCGAAGGATAACTACGAGAAACCGCTGAGCGGGATGAAGATCGTCGTCGACGCGGGAAACGGGAGCGGCGGTTTCTTCGTCGATATGGTTCTCAACCAACTCGGCGCAGACACAACCGGGTCGCAGTTCTTGGATCCGGACGGTAACTTCCCGAATCACAGCCCGAACCCGGAGGATAAGGCTGCGATGGAAGCTGGTGTGCGAGCCGTCTTGAACGCCAAGGCTGACCTCGGGATCGTTTTCGACACCGACGTCGATCGAAGCGCCGTAATTGACGCGTCGGGAAAAGAAATCAACCGCAACAAGCTCATCGCCTTGCTCTCAGAGATCGTGCTCAAGGAAACGCCAGGGTCGACAATCGTCACGGACAGTGTTACGAGCGATGGTTTACACAAATTCATCATTGACAAGGGCGGGAAGCATCTTCGATTCATGCGAGGATACAAGAACGTCATCAATAAGGGCAAGGAGCTCAACGCGTCCGGCGTCGACACGCCGCTTATGATTGAAACAAGTGGGCACGGAGCGATGCGCGAGAATTATGATTTGGATGACGGTGCGTACTTGGCGGTGAAGATTATCATCGAGGCTGTGCGCAGGCGGAACGCAAAGGAACCGTCGATTGGGCAAGTTCTCGAATCGCTCGAAGAGCCCTTGGAGGAAGCCGAGGTGCGGCTGAAAATCTCGGACCCCGACTTCAAGGAGTACGGTCTAAACGTCATCGAAAGTCTCCTCGCCGAGGTCAACGATACGGTAGAGCACTCCTCGTTTGGAAAGTGTCGACCAGCTGAGGATAACTACGAGGGACTCCGCGTTTGCGTCGACGAAGGCAACGGTAAGCAAGGATGGTTCTTACTTCGCTGTTCCCTTCACGATCCAGTAATGGTGCTCAACTTCGAATCTCAGGTCGAAGGCGGCGTGCGAGTGATGGCGGAGGAGTTCGGGACATGGATCCTCGATCAAAACTACGACAAACTCGACTGCTCGAGCGTACACGAGCTCTATAGCAACTGAGCGCGAGGGGACGAGTGACAAGGCGCGCGGCATGCGTAGCATTAGGTTTGTCATGAAAACGCTTCTAGTACTACGCGATTTCTTTGAAATTCTCATCTAGGTCACGTACATCGCACGATTCATAGGTGTTCGGGGCTTGCGAGGCTCGCGCTTCGGACAACGATTTATTGTCGCGGCGGGCGCTCGCTGCGGTATCCGCCGCGGTCGCCACCGAAGCCACCGCGGCCGCCGCGGCCACCACGCGGGGCCTCCGGCTCGCGCGTCGGCGCGCGCGCCGCCTTCTTGAGCGTGTTCGGCACCACGTCCGGACCCAAGTTGAGGTACTCGCGCAAGTACTCGATGCCCTCATCCGTCAGGTACCAGTAGTAGTGTCTCCAGGAGAAGATTTCGTTGACGAATCCCTTGGACTTGAACGACTGCATGAGCTTGATCACGTGCAGGTTCGGGACGTCGATCGGGTTCTCACCCGATTGCCCAACCTCCGGGTGCTTCGGCAAGTTGTAGTCCTTCTTGGCCCAGATGACACCCTCGGAGAAGAGCGCCTTGTAGGTTTCGTTACGGTTTTGCTTGGGAATAAGCATGACTCAAGTTTGGTGGTAAGTTTTCTTTATCAACGTCGACGAAGCTCGTTCGCGACTATAGGGTTTCGTAGTCGACCCTGCGTTGGCGAGAGAGGAGCGATCGCGTCGATGTCAGTCGTCGCTCGAAATTGGTGATTTTCGCGTCGTACGTCGTCGATTCGCTCGCGAGGACGCGTAACAGACGATGCGACGGCGACGACGCGCGCGCGTGATACGCGTTCGATCGAATCTCCGGGCAAACGCGTACCTTGGCGACCGTGCGTGCGTGAAAGGCGGACGTTGCGACGACGCTAGGGCTTTTCAGTCGCTCGAGCTTTTCACGAGTCTCTCATTTCGTGAGTTTTTACTCGATATCGTGTTCTCGTAGTGTAAGTGTCTACACACATCATATCCACAGTTCGGAACTCTCGTATTCAACGAAATTAATTGGACGATTGTCCGAGGAATTCGAATTCGCACCGACAGGTCCCCGCGCGCATGGTGTCGAGCGTCGACGACGCCCTCGTCCAGGCCCGAGAGGCCGCGGAGCTCTACGCCTCGAACGGTTCCGTCGCCAGCGCGGTGTTTCACGCCGATAAGGCGCGCACGCTGAGCGATGGCGACGCGCGAGACGTTTTCGCGCTCACCGAGCTCTTGGTGCGCGACGGCCAACACGCGCGCGCGCTGGGGGTCCTGCGGGCGTCCGGGCTGGATTTGAAACTCGCTCGAGGGCGTCTGCTCGCGGCGCGGTGTTTACACGGCATGCGGTCGCACGAGGAGGCGGTGCGAGCGCTGGATGGAGGGGCGGAGGAGAACTCGGACGACGACGCGCGCGCGCGGTACCTCGCGCTCGCGGACGGGAGCCCGACAGACGCGGCAGCGATGTGCGCGTTGCGAGGGAAGGCGCACGAAGCGATGGAAAGTCGGTCGAAGGCGGTGCGGGCGTACGAGATGGCGTTGAGATTTGATCCGATGTGTTTCGAGGCGTTTGAGGCGCTTTTGGCGACGCACTTGGTGAACGAGCACGAGGAGCGCGAGTTGGTGGCGTCTCTGGAGACGAACAAGGCGAACACGTGGATCAAGGACGTGTACGCTGTGATGGGTAACTCGAGGGAGGTGCACTCAGAACTCGCGCGGGGACACGTCGAGGGTGAGGAAGACGGAGCCACGACTCCGGAGCCTTCCACATCGGCTCTAGACGTGTTGAGATACAACGGCGACGTCCGAGTCGCGTGTGCACGGCGGATGTACCAGCGCGGTGAGTTCACGGCGTGCCACAGTGAGCTCAGGCGCCAGTTCGAGCGTGAGCCGTCCCGGTTGAATGGGTTGCCGCTCTATTTGGCGACGCTTGTGGAGCTCGGGAAGAAGAACGATTTGTACCTTCTCTCGCACTCGCTGGTCGCCGAGTACCCGAAGAAGGCGGTTACCTGGTTCGCAATCGGGTGTTATTACATGGTCACCAGACAGTTCGACTCGGCGCGGAAGTATTTCAGCAAAGCGACGAGCATTGATCCTTCGTTCGTGCAGGCTTGGATTGGGTACGGGCACGCGTTTGCGGCGCAAGACGAGAGTGATCAAGCGATGGCAGCGTATAGGACCGCAACGAGGCTGTTCTCGGGCACGCACATCCCCGTGATGTCTCTCGGAATGGAGTATCAGCGCACGAATAATTTGAGCCTGGCCTTTCAGTTCTTCCGTAAGGCTTTCGAGATGTGCGATTCGGATCCGCTCTTATTCAACGAGTATGGCGTCTTACGCTATCGTCAAGGTAACTACGAGGAGGCGGTGGAGAACTTTGAGCGCGCCTTGGATCTCGCACCGAAGCCCGTGGGTAGTCGATGGGAGTCGCTTATCGTGAATTTGGCGCAGGCGTTTCGAAAGATTGGTCGCTATGACGAAGCCATCGCTACATTTCAGTCAGCGTTGCTCATATCCCCGCGCAACGCGTCAACGTATGCCGCCCTCGCGTTCACTTATCAGATGAAGAGTCGTTGTTCAGAGCCCGTCTCACTTGGATTGGCGATAGAGTACTATCACAAAGCGCTCAGTCTGCGCGCCGACGACGCGTTTTCGCAGCATCACCTTGAGTTAGCTCTCATCGATCAAAGCGCGATTACAATTCCGCGGCATCAACAGGTTGAGTGGGACACAATGTTCCCGAAAGTTGAAGACATCAATGCGGTGACGCCGACATTCGGTATCGCGTCTTCTCCGCAGGGTGGAATACTCTTCCCGACGCCGTCGCCGCACAGTTTCCAAGGCACGCCGACGTTTGGTCAGACTCCGTTTTCGGCGCGCGTCGACCGCATGGACGAGAGCGTCGACATGGACCAGAGCGTTGATATGGACGAGAGCGAATAGTAATCAAATCGTGATTAATAGATCTTCGAGTTGTAACTTGACGACGTAACTTCATGACGCATCGCGTCGCGCGACTCCGCGGCCAACTTCGCGCTCGACTGCGTCCCACCTCGCCGCATTCGCACGCGCGCGCCCGCGTCCCGTCGCCGAACGCTCGGTCATCGAACACTTACTACACGCACGCGCGATGCCACCCAAAACCGACAATGCGCCGCTCGTGATCACCACGGAGGAGGAGGAAATCATCAAACAGAGAATCATAGAACAAACTGCAACGCTGAAACCCGGACAAGATTACCCGTTGAAGCGCCTGGTGAAGACTTTCTTCGCCCTGATGAAGGCCTTAGACGCAGGCGCGGACGTCGACGAGGCCAAAGAGACGTTCTTGATCGAGTTAGACACGTACGAGTTCAACATGCTTCGTTACGGGACGGTGGTGGACGCGCAGCGAGTGCAGACGCTCGCGTACGACGACGAGGAGATCGAGCTCGAGCAGACGACGAAGCGACTGAAGGGGCAGTGTAAGAATTTACGATCGGAGCTCGCGGCGAGCGAGCGCGAGCGGGCGTTTCGAGAGGCGAGGGACGAGGCGGCCAGCGCGTGCCGCGAGTATCCGACGCGTGCGGAGAGCGAGGACGCGAACGCCCAGCTCGAGCGCGCCCTCGCCGAGGCAAAAATCGTCTTGACGGGATTGGATGAGAAGGTTGCCGCGCGAAAGGCGAAGTACGCGCTCTTACTCGCCGTCGTGGACTCCTTGGACACGGAGTGACTCTGCCATTTTCGGCGCGCGTTCGATCCGTCGCAGCTCGCCGCATCCCCTCGCCTCGCTCTCGACCGCGCGAAACGCTCGTCGCGAGAACGCATTCATGTAACATCACACCTAGCGCGCGCTGAACTCTCTCGCGTCGTCGCCTTCGCTCGCGCTGACGGCCCGCTTCGCCCGGTAGCGCGTATTACATGGCTTGGCTCATGACTCATGGCTCATGACTCAACGTCGACCCCCTCGGTACGACGTCGATCCAATGGCGTCATCCACTCGGAGCCGCCGGAGCCACGCATCGTAATCGACACGAATCTCCACACCGCGACGCGTAGACGCGGAGAGGATCTCGCGCGATGTCCGGTGGCGGTGCGTTGATCGTCTTACCGGCGATCGCCGGACTGTTCTTCGCCTTTTGGCTCTTCACGAAGAAACTAAAGCCGATCTCGCTCGGGAGTGAGATTGGACGGTCCGCGAGCGATTACTCGCAGTCGACGTCGCGAAATGGCTCGGCGAGCTCGCTGAGCGCGATGGAACACACCGGAGAGGACTCATTGATGCGCGGAATGGAGTCTGGGGACCGAGCGGCGATGGAGGAGACGCTGGCGAAGGTTCGAAGGATTCATCACGACGTCCGAGACGGCGCGCGCGCGTTCCTGAACGCCGAGTATCGCATGTGCGTGGCCTTCTTAGCGGCGTTCGGCGTCGCGATCGCGGTGTTGACTTCAAATGGCCGATTGGGATTCGACGCGAAGAGCGGGTTCGCAACGGCGGCGGCATTCGCGGTCGGTGGAGTCACGAGCATGGCGAGCGGGTACGTCGGGATGATGGTGGCGACGTACACAAACGCGCGGTGCGCGATGATGGCGACGCTGAAACCGGAGCATTTGGCGTGGAAGGAGAGTTTCAATGCCGCGTTCAGAGGTGGTGGCGTCATGGGCTTCGCACTCAGTGGACTCGGGCTACTCATGATGTACTTCTTGATGCTCGTGTACAGTGCGTTCTTTTCGTTTGAAACACACGCGATGGAGTTGTTCGAATGCATCGCCGGTTTCGGGCTCGGCGGGAGCGCGATCGCGATGTTCGGTCGCGTCGGTGGTGGCATTTATACTAAAGCGGCCGATGTCGGTGCGGATTTGGCCGGTAAGGTTGTTGCGGGCATCCCGGAAGACGATCCACGCAACCCGGCAACGATTGCGGACAATGTCGGCGACAACGTCGGCGATGTCGCAGGAATGGGAAGCGATCTCTTCGGCTCGTTCGCCGAGGCCACGTGCGCAGCGCTCGTCATCGGCGCCCAATCCGCTGACCTCGTCGCCGCGGGTTGGGACTCAATCATCTTCCCTCTTTATATCTCTGCCGTGGGCATCCTCGTGTGCATTGGCGTTTCCTTCGTCGCCACGGACATCTCTCCGGTGCGCAACGAAATCAGCATCGAGCGCGTGTTGAAGACGCAGCTCACCTTGAGCACCATCGCGATGACGATCTGCATCTACCCTATCTGCTACGTGTTCATGCCGCAGGACTTGTACCTCGGCTCCTCCTCTTTCAGCACCGCGTGCCTCGGCACCACGAGCAGTCGGTGCATCTCCAACGGTCCGCGCTCAGCGTTCGCGTGCATCGCCGCCGGTTTGTGGGGTGGCTTGATCATCGGCTTCGTCACCGAGTACTACACTTCACACTCGTACGCTCCAGTCCGTGAGGTCGCTCGATCGACCGAAACGGGCGCGGCGACGAACATCATTTATGGTCTCGCCCTCGGATACAAGTCGACAATCGTTCCCGTCACGGTTCTTGCATTCGGTGTCTGGCTTTCATTTTCCTTGATGGACATGTACGGTGTTGCCTTGTGTGCACTTGGTATGCTCGGCACACTTTCTACGTGCCTCGCCATCGACGTCTACGGCCCGATTTGCGATAACGCCGGCGGGATTGCCGAAATGGCTGGCATGCCGGATGACGTCCGCGACAAGACGGATGCGTTGGATGCCGCTGGAAACACGACGGCCGCGATCGGTAAGGGCTTCGCGATCGGCTCCGCCGCTCTCGTCTCTCTCGCCCTCACCGCTGCATTCGTTACTCGCACCGGTGCGCTCGAGAACGGCGTGAACTTGCTCAACCCGTCGGTGTTTGCCTTCCTGTTGATTGGCAGCATGCTTCCGTACTGGTTCTCGGCAATGACAATGAAGTCCGTCGGCGTCGCTGCGATGGAGATGGTGAAGGAGGTCAAACGTCAGTTCGATACTATCCCGGGCCTTCTCGAAGGTACGCCAGGACACGCGCCGCCCGACCACGCTCGATGCATCAAGATCAGCACCGACGCGAGTCTTCGCGAGATGGTGCCACCGGCAACACTCGTCATCATGGCGCCTATCATCACTGGCACCTTCTTCGGCGTCAAGGCCGTGACTGGTCTCCTCGCCGGAGGTCTCGCTTCGGGTGTTCAGCTGGCCATTTCTGCGAGCAACACCGGCGGTGCTTGGGACAACGCGAAGAAGTACGTTGAGAAGGGCGGATTGTATATCGACGTTCCCAAGCGCGAGCGCGCGCACTCTGATCCTGTTGAAGGACCGTACACGGGCGCCATCGTCCGAAACGTGGACGGATCACCCCAACTCATAAGTGTGCGTCAGCGCAAGGGTAGCGATTGCCACAAGGCGGCCGTGGTCGGCGACACCGTCGGCGATCCGCTCAAGGATACCAGTGGCCCTGCGGTCAACATCCTCATGAAGCTCACGGCGATCATCTCCCTTGTCTTCGCCGACTTCTTCATGTCCATTAACGACGGCCGGGGTCTGTTCCTCGTCGGAAACTAAGAAAACTTTAGCCAAGATTCCTCCCCTTCGAGCACGCATTAATACGACATTGACACATTGATTCTCTCGACGCACTGAATCTCAGCGCGGACTCGTCCCGCTAGACTCGGACTGATCACTCTCTCCCCACAGCTCCACGCGTCGATGTCCACCCATGAAGCGATTTTCTTCAAAACCAAACCGAAGACAGCGGCACCGACGAAACTAGGCGGCGTTGATCTCAAACGACTCCGTGTCGACGCCGAACGAGCGCTCGCTCGCGCGGAGGCTAAAACTCTGGATGCGCTGCTGCAAAAATCATCAACGCTGGAGTGCGTCAAGATGACCAATAAAGCGATCGTATACCTCATCGATGGTGTTCCGATGTTTTTCGACGCCACGGGACGGGGCGACGGGGTGTACCCATCGGTGTATGCACTGTGGCGGCTCGGCTCGGCGAGCGGATTGCGGCGAGCGCGGACGCACAGCGCCGTGTCGCCGAAAATTCTGAACGGCGCGAGTTTGATGCTTCCGGGATTGGTGATCGACACCGCGTTCGAGGAGTGGGAATCGAACGAAATAGTGGAGATTGGAATAGTGGACGGGAGCGATGCGTTCGCGGTCGGGATCACCGCCTGCTCGAGCGCCGAGGCGAGAGCGAGCGGCATGAAAGGCGTCGGTGTCACGCTCGTGCACGCGTACGGCGACGCGTGTTGGGCACTTGGGGATAAGAGCTCACCAAGCAAATCGTTTTCAACTTCGAGAATATATCCAGACGGTGAGGACGCACCGGTGGAGGTGACGAGACCGCCGACAGAGAAGATTGAAGAGAAATTGCGCGCTCTGAACGTCGCCGAAGACGAGGCGAATGGTGAGCTCGAGTTCGACGTGAGCACGCCTGATAAGATGGACGCAATGTTCGAGCGGTGCTTTGCGATGGGACTCAATAAAGTGACGGACGCAGAGTTACCCATGCGATGCGAGACGTTTTATGCAAATTTTGTCCTCCCATCGAGACCAGAGGGCGTGCAGCTTGATCTCAAGCACTCGACGTTCAAGAAGCAGGCCAAGTTATTTCACGTCATGGAGAAAAAGGTCGGAATCATCAAGACAAAGCTCGTGCACAAAATTGAGAACGTTGCTTCCGTGAATCGCGAACATGCGTTGCTTGCCAAGTATGCGGTGAATACAGAAACATCGGACGCATGCGGCGATGAGGCAGCGACGCCCGCGATATCCCTCACCGCGGCAACGATCGACGTGAGCAAGGCATATCGCGCGTCAACGATGTATCGTCCGATCTTCGGCGAGCAGGCGTTGCAAAACAAGGATCGATTGTATAGTAAATCAGAGGCGCGCGTCGCGCTCGGCGCCTATGTCAAAGAGCACGGCTTAGGCGACGGCTCCCCGGGCAGCGAGATCAAGCTCGACCTCTTGCTCGGAAAAGAATTGTTCAACAAGAAGGAGGAGTGGTACGGAACGGACAAATCTTACCCGATCGACGACCTGTTCGATCGTCTGATGGGAAAGCTCCAGCCGCATACCATCGTGCGTTCGACGCGCGACGGCGAAACTCTCGAGTACGTCAAGAAGGGTTCCATCAAGCCCATACACATAAAAGCCGAGGATCGAGGTCGGCGCAAGTATATCACGCGCGTCAGCGGTCTGGAATCGTTTTGCATATCGCCCGAGGATTTCTCTCTGGTGCTCAAGCGCGAGTTCAGCGCCGCTGTCTCGATTGAGGATCTCCCAGGTAAGCAAGAGCACGGAAAAGAGCTTTCCATCCAGGGGCACGTCGTGATTCAACTTTGCGATCTCTTGCGGGTCAAGCTCGGTGTGCCGGCCAAGTACATCGACGCACAGAATTAAACATGAAAATGAGACGCGTCGACGCGCGAGAACATCGTGCGCGTGCGAGGATACGTCCGCACATCTCCGCGATCGTCACACCGCGCAGACGCCAGTGTTGACGGCGTCGAGGCATGTTTCATTCTTGTCACCCAATAGACTCCAAATCCAGGTCGCGCGAGCGGCGCGCGAACGGGGATGAAGGGACCGGTCGCGACGGTTCGCGGCGCCGAGAGCGCTCGGACGCGTCACGCGCGCCGTCGTCTCGACCCTATCCCGCGCTCGCGCTCGCCAAGAAGAAGATCAAGATACTTCCGATGTTACGGAGAATCCGACCGAATCTCACGTTCGCGGCGGCGCGGCCGACGTCGCACCTCGAGTTCGGCAACGGTCGCGACGAGCGACGAGGCGGCGCGTTGTCGATTTCCTTGTCATGCACAGTGGACGCTGCGATGATTTTCAGAGCGTTTCACGCGCTCGTACAGACCCCGTTCGCGTTAGCGGGTGCGTTTCTGTTCGTGAAGACGTTCGTAGAGCGGGCACGCGAGTGCGAGCGTGTGACGGTGGCTGCGAAACGCGCCCAGACTCCAGAAGCGGAATCGGCGGTTCCGGGAGACGCGGGAGTCGAATGTGCGCTCATGTTTTCCATTCCGATCGTCGAGCTCGATCGTGGTAAAGATGAGTGCGGTGACAGCGACGAATTCGAATCGATGCACGACGACGCGTCGTGGTCCTCGATGGGACTGTCGGAACAAGAATGGAGTTTTGTATCGGACGACGCGGCATCGAGCGAAGAGGACGCGAGCGAGGCGTGTGTGTGAGCGTTCAAGAGCGCGACGATACGACTGCGATGTGGTTCAGGTTACTAGATTTCTAGCTACTGTGCGTTGTATGAACGAATACGTGTCATGATGCTCACACAAGGCGAACGTAGTCGCCTTCAATCTTGAACAGATCCTTGCGACTCTTGATGAACTCTCCAAACTTCAATGGAAAGTTTGTCGGTTTCTTGACGCGACCGCCGAGCGCGGCCATGGCCGTGTTCGGGTGTTCCTTCAAATACGTAACGATGGATTGCGCGTAATCTTCGCTGGAAATCTTCTTGTCCGTGGTCGGAGTCTTCGGCGTAGCTGCGTTGGGCGTGCCGGATTTCTTTGGCGTCGGCGTGTTCATCTTCTGCTTTTTCGCGGAATCCTTTGGCGCGGGCGTCTCGGCCGCGCGCTTAGTGGCTGATTTGATGAGACTGATATCCTCTGAGACGTCGGAAGCCGACGAATCCTCAGAATCGCTACCCGAATCGGAGCCGGAATCGTCAGAGTCATCGGAATCGTCGCGATCCTCCTCCTCATCAGACTCGGAAGAGTCGGAATCGGACTCAGAAG
Organism: Ostreococcus tauri; assembly: GCF_000214015.3. Lineage (NCBI taxonomy): Eukaryota > Viridiplantae > Chlorophyta > Mamiellophyceae > Mamiellales > Bathycoccaceae > Ostreococcus > Ostreococcus tauri. Next base: position 146,174 of record NC_014426.2, on the reverse strand, counting down.
AGTCGGACTCGGACTCGGAATCATCATCCCCTTGCGTCTCCTTCGCCGATCTCTGCGATTTTTGAGCGGATGCCGGAGTAGATTTCGGCGCCGGCTCGTCCGAAGACGACTCAGATTCGGATCCAGACGACTCAGACTCAGACTCGGATTCCTCCTGCGCCTTCTTCGCGGACGCGGGCGTCTTCTTCGCCGATCCCTGCGATTTTTGAGCGGATGCCGGAGTAGATTTCGGTGCCGGCTCGTCCGAAGACGACTCAGATTCGGATCCAGACGACTCAGACTCAGACTCGGATTCCTCCTGCGCCTTCTTCGCAGACGCGGGCGTCTTCTTCGCTGAGGCGGGTGACTTCTTTGCCGGTGTCGGCGTTTTCTTAAGGGCGGGCTCCTCTTCTGACTCCGATTCATCCTCTGACGTCGTGGTAGACGGTGCTTCGACTTCAACGACCGCTTCCTTCTCGGGCACCGCCGTCTCATCGTCTTCGTCGTCGTCGTCGTCGCTCTCGCTGTTCGCGCCCATAGCCTCGGCGAAGGCCTTGTCGTCCTCACTATCGTCGTCGCTGTCGCTGAATAGATCCCCGTCGCTCGGCAAGTTTTCCATATCGTACGGCGTCTCAAACTCGTCGTCATCGTCGTCGTCGTCGTCGTCGTCGTCGTCATCGTCGTCGTCGTCGTCGTCGTCGTCGTCGTCATCGTCGTCGTCATCGTCGTCGTCGTCGTCGTCGTCGTCGTCGCTCGACGCCTCCTCGTCCGCCTCGTCTTCCTCGTCCTCCGCATCGCTCTCGCTCTCGCTCTCGCTCGCCAACCCCGACGCCAATTCCTCCATCACCAACGCCTCTTCCTCCTCATCGATATCATCCATCAGCGTTCGCCATCCGCTCACGTGCGCGTCGTTCGGTCCCTCCGCCCGGAGCTCAAACGTCGCGTCCAACGCCACGTCCATGCTCACCTGTTCACACGTCCCCGGCGTGAGCGCGCACAGCGCGTGCGCATCGCCACGCTGATCACCAACGCGCTCGTCTCCGTCGTCGATCACGCGCAGCGTCAGCGTCGTCCGTCGTCCGTCGTCTCGCGCGTTCGGTCCCAGCGCCACCTGGCTCACGTGCACGTACTCCTCGTCCGGGCTCACGTCCACGCGCAGGGTGCGTCCGGCGGGGACGACGGCGCCCCAGAACGTGGTCTCCATGCGCGCGCGACGCCGCGGCGGTCCTACGCGCGGGCGCGGGCGCGTGTGCGGCGCGCGCGGGGCGGCGGGGGTCCGGCGGCGCGGGGTCGTCGTATTCAGTGTGTGATAGGGCTATGATATAAATACTAGGCGTATCACACACTGAATACGACGACACGCGCGTGGTCCACGTCGCGCGCGCGGGACACGCCCGCGCGCGCGCGCGCCTCGCGCCTCGCTCGCGCGCTCGCCGCGCCCGAGTCCGCGACCGCCTCGCGCGCGCGTCGACGCCGGTCGAGCGCGCGAGGCGGTCGCGATGGCGAACGAGCGCAGTGGATTGATCGCGGACGCGCGGCTGGGTGTTGGCGCCTACGGCGTCCCTCGAGGAACGAAGCCGCGACGCGGGCGGCTCTACGGACCCTTCGGCGACGCCGACGTCGCGGGAGAGGTGCGGGGGGGGGTGGGCGACGGGCGCGCGAGCGCGTCGACGCGCGCGCGGTCGAGCGGACGACACGCGTGGCTGTGCGCGGCGCCGTTGGCGTTGCTCGCGCTCGCGCTGGGGGTGAGGGTGTTGGCGTCGGTCGCCCCGGAGGAGATTGAACGCGTGCGAGGGGTGGGAGGATGGTGGCCGCCGTGGCGGAGGCACGCGAGTCACGCGCGATGGCCCGGGCGTGAGAGCGGGGTGAACGCGACGACGCCGGAGGCGACGTTCGCGAATGGGACGCGGGCGAATCAGACGACGTCGTCGCCGCCGCCGCTGGCGTCGCCGGCGCCGGCGCCGGTGGCTACTTCGTCGCCATGGGGGACGTGGGCTGGGACGGAGACGATAGAACACGCGAACATGCCGAAGTTTGAGAGCGGGCAGTCGCTGGGCGTCGCCTTGAACGGGTGGTTGCACTTGGAGGAGTGGTTCTTTTCGCAAGGTGCGTCGCACGCGGTTGCGGCGGATATTCGAGAGGAGAACGGCGTCGCGTTTCCGCCGATGTTCCCGGATGCGACGTCTTTAGGGTTTCAATGGGCGTCCGAGGGAGATCTGGTGCGTAAGCTCGTGGATCACTACGGGCAAAAGTCAGCCGTCGGCGCCTTCACGGCGCACCGGGCGCAGTACATCACGGACGACGACTTGATTGAGATTGCGTCGCAGGGCATAAAGATCGTTCGATTACCCGTGTCGTGGGCCGTTTTCGCTCGAGATCCCGCCACCGTGGCTCGCGGAGGCGAGCGCGTTTTGGTCGATCCCGTGTACCCGGACAGACTCTTCGTGAACATGGCGGGGGCGGACCTGGACCACGTCGTCGAGCGCATTAGAAACGCTGGGCTCAAGGTGATGATAGATTTGCACAACATGCCCGGCGGCTCGGCGGCGGGATCTTACAACGGAGTGTTTCCACACCCACCGATGATGTTTGCGAGGAGTGATTTGCAGCGTACCGGTTTATTGGTCGTGCGCAACATGCTGAAATGGTTCAAGGCGCTCCCTGCGGATTCACGTTTGGCTGTGCATGGAATGCAGCTGCTCAACGAACCCGGGCATCTGCTCCCCGAACAACGATCCGCTGTATTGAGTTGGCTCTCGTCGGCGATTCAGGCGTACAAGGACGACGTCGTGGGGGTGAATGGGGTGAACCCAGCGGAACGCGTGCCGTTTCTTTATGTGAATCTCATCGAGACGATGGGCATGAATGTCGCTGACATGGCGGCGTGGATGCGCACGCAGTTCACTCCTCGAGAGCTCGAGCAGTGGGCGGTGTTGGACGTGCATAATTATTTTGCGTGGTCGTCTCTCACCGGTTGTGACGGTGGATGTCAGTTCAGCTGCCGCGATAGCCCAGCGGTGGTCGGACAGCGCGTGGCGGAACACGCCGAGGAATGGGCGAAGACATTTCGGCTGGCGGCGAAGACGTATGGGGTGCAGAACACTGCGTGCTCTGAGTGGTCGCTCGCGACGCTCGCCGACTCTTCGAGAATGTGTTCAAATAGAGAAATATTAGACGTCATGTTTCAGCGCCAGGTACAGGTGTACCGAAGCGCAGAGATCCAAAGTTTCTTCTGGGGATGGAAGATGCCGCACGGTGGTCCGCACACAAAGGCGTGGTCGTTGAAGGATTATCTTTCTTCGAGCACGGGGAAGCAGGATGAGCCGGAGCACGAGCTTGTGCCTCACGGCGTTGCTTTAGAAAGCACGCTCGCCATGCCCGAGGGTTCTAGCAAGGAGGATCGAGATCGTCTGATTCGAGCCTACAGCAATTTCCCTGAAAAAGAGGACGAGCTCGAGGATGGTCCCGATACTGTCAAGCTTCGCATGAAGGATATATTGCATCTCATTCAGGAAGCGGCTCACAACACGGGCGTGGCGGCGATTGGTCACGGAGGGAGTCGCACGGCAAAAACGGGGGCCGCCGAAGCAGCTGCGGAGGATTATTTGCGCGCGAGCTCAAAGTTGAAGGAGATTGTGGACACCGGAGCGTACGACGAGGATGATGACGCCGAAATCGTCGTCGTTCATCATCGTAAAGGACAACCGGAGGTGAGTAATCACGATAATGAGCACAAAGAGGAAATACCGACGGAGCGTAACGTCGTACCGGCACCGACTGCCTCAGTTGCGCCGAATATCTCGAGCACACCGCCCAGGGAAAACGCCACTTCTGCCGTCGGAGCGAAAGACGAGGCAGAGAAGCCTTCGACGAAGTCCGGCTCTATTGAGTCACTCTTCGACGAGTCAAAGACGCAACCGCCTTCACCTCCTCCGCCGATGCCTCCACCGCCGCCAAATCCACCGAAACCCCCCTCCAAAGAGGTTCTCGAAGCGCACAAGAAAGCCGCTGACACGCTGTCCGAGCTGGATTTCAGTTCAAACACAGCAAACATCGACGAACAAATGCTCTCGTCGATGTAGCTCAAATTTGTGAGGAAACAATTCTCTGTATCATTTATGCTACAAATCGCGTCTATCTAATATCTCGCGCACCCGCTAAGCGTTCAATCGCCGCGGGCTGACGTAGTTTCTCCATCATAGCTGGCGGGAGATTAATAAACATCTCAACGCCGTTCGCCCCCGCTGGTGTACCCGTCGCGCGATCGGGTCTGGAGCACTGAATCTGAACGATATCGTTCAGTTCCGGCGGAAGCGCTAAAGTCGGACCGCCACCTCCGAAATCCAAGTCGTACAACTTCTTGTAAATTTCGACCAAATTGTTGCACCAAACCATTTGTCCTTGCATGAAAGCCATAATGTCAAAGTCAAAGCCGTTCACTCCCGCTCGAAACGCGGCCTCGGTGAGCATCAAATATTTATTACGTCTCATCATGGCCTTCGTGAATCCTGGACGAAGACCATCCCGCACCTCTGCCAGAGACGAATAGTCACCGACGCTCACGCGACCAGTGACTACGCCGATTGCCGCGTTACCGAAGTACATATCGGGAAGTCCCGTTCGACCACCTCGACCACTCACGACCGTCACGTGCTCTAATGGCGTGCCCTTTGGAAGCTGACACAAATCTGCAAGGGCGAGCCACGAGTGCGCGCTCAGGGCTTCGTTGTCATTCGACGCGCCGGATGCCTCTCGCAAGAGGCGCATGTTGTCCTCGCTTATGCTCACCATCATTCGGTTCCCAGCTGGGAAACGAAGAAAGTCCGGGACCAGACGTCGTCCAGCGAGCAATGCTGTGCCTAGCATGGGCGCTGACGGTACGTTATCGAACCCTTCTTTCGAGAGCATCGCGCGCATTTCCTCCACTGACATGTCTGCCGCCGGTTGCGCGACGAGGCATCGATCGAATACCGGATCTCCCAAAGGATGCACCTCACCGTTTGACGCCTTGGCCCACGTCACCAAAAACTCGATGAATCCTTGTCCATCGCTTACGGCGTGAGACATGCACACCCCCAAGACGCTCCCACCTCCCGCGCACTGCGTCACCTTTGCAGTGAACAGCGGCGCATCTCCGAGCATGACGTCAATCCAAGGCGAGAAATCTAAAAATCTCCGCGTCTCGCTCGCGTAGTCCTGCGGCAGATCCGCAAACTTCAGGTCATCGTCACGCACGATGCGCAACGGCACACCATCGTTCGTGAGCTTCACTCCCTTGTTCTCCCACCCCGGCGTCCTCAAATCCAACCGTCCTGCCAGCATTGGATATTTCCCGAGCGTCGTCCGTAACCCTCGCTCGAGCACCCCAACGTCGAGCGTCTCCTCGTAGTAACACACCGCCTGCATCACGAATGGAACTTCCCCGACGTCGTACCCGCTCAAACCCTGCATCGGCGCCGCATCGTACGCTGCGCGATCCGTGTCCGGCGCTCGCACAGTGGCATTCTCCGACCCGCGCTCCGTCGCGCGCTTTCCGTCGAGAAAAAACTTCTTCGCCGGCGCCACCGCCGCGCGCGCGATGCCGCGCGCGACCGGGATTTCAATCAGTTTCGTGAAAGCACCGGCGTTGCGCGCGCACGCGTCGCCGCGTCGAGACGGAGTTGATTTTCTGACTGAGTTTGTCGATGTTCTATCATCGACGCCGAACGCCGTGCCGTGCGCGTGATGACGGCGCCGCGACGACGCGCGAGTCGCGACGATCGCAGCGATGTCGCGTGCGCCGGCGCACGACATCGGGCGTGTCGAGAAGTGTGGTGCGTACGTGCGGTTTGTTGGTGTTTTGGCGAGCGAAATAACAGTTTTACAAATACGACAAGCGCCTGCGACGACGTCATCGCGTGGAGGGGTCTCGATGGACGACAGCGCCGCTGGAAAGAATTTCTAAGTCGCTGTGGTGGATCGCTGTGACGGCGGGGTGCGACCTGGCGAGGGATTTGAACGCGTTGGCGCCGTAGCAGTCGTGCACGACGTTATCTCCGCCATGCGAAGCCGTCGTCCGAAACGACCCCTCGGCGGGTTTGGGACGACACCATGGCAAGTCTTCAGGAAGTTCGATCGGCTCCACGCGATAATCCAAGCACGGGTTCCAGAACCACGGCACGGAGAAGCGGGATTGCGTCGAGGAATTCCGAACTCGATGCGGCGTGGCTATCAAATATCCTTCCACGCGCGCCGGACGAAGGACGCGCGGCGACGAAGGCGTCGATCGGTCTCCGTCGACGCGCGATCGCGCGTCGAGGCGATCGCACGGAACCACCGCTCGTTGGCTATGCTTCTACTTTTACTTATTCCAAACACACGTCCTACGAAGCGCGCGTCCCGCGCGCGCGCCCGCCGCGCCCGGCCGCCGCCTCCTCACTGGCGCCGAATCGCGTTGATCTCGTCCGCGAACTGCTGCGCGATGTCGCTCACCTCGGCGCGAAGATTCGTCACCGCGTCCCTCAGCGCCTGCACCGGGGTCGTGTTCGCGTTCGTGTGCACTTTCAGTATCACGCGGTGATCCGTCGGGTGCGGGTTCTTGTACCCCGCGAAGACGACGTCCGGGTTCTTATGCAGCTCCCTATTCGCGCGTTTCCATCCTCGAGCGGTCAGTCGTCCGTCATCACGCGCACCCATCGTTCACGCCCGTCGGTCGCGTCCATCGGTCGCGCGAGCGCGCGCACACGACGCACATTCGA